>NC_056729.1:1038398386-1038670886 GCF_019279795.1 Protopterus annectens
GTATCACACTAGAAAAAGCCAGATGGCTACCCTTAAAAATGAAGATCTAATCTAATTTTAGGATCCAAACTACTCCAGCTCCACACATTTACTGCACTTGCAACTAGACTTCATACAATATCTCCTCATACAACATTAGACACTACTCACAAGCCACACCAACTCTCATTACCCTTAGAATCAAGCTTGACAGCACTGCACATGCTTTCTTCTCTCAGGCACCTACTCTTTAGCAAGCTGTCCCCATCGACAATAAGGAAATAAACACTTGTTACAAATTCAGAATGCAACTCAAAAAGCACTTCTTCATCCAAGCCAAACACTCCTGTTTTAATACAGGACCTGTCAACTAACCTACCTCCTTTATGAATCTCTTCTCCTCTCTCACAATTCACTGAAGACTGACCCACTTTAGAAACTAATGTGAAATGTTTTGTATTTCACCTGCGCCGAGGGTAAAATTGGTCAATATTGATCACTGCGCTATCCCAGTAAACAAATACAAATTCATAAATCAATCACTAAATTAATAACTTTGACAACAGTCATCATGCATGTATGTTAATAAACTCTTCTTTGACCATCACGGCTCTGCTGTGGTTAGAAAATCCTTTGAATTTGCACAGTGTATCCTTTTGTGATTTCTCATCAAGGTCCAGAAAAGTTGTAGTCCCTCTTTATTCATCCTTTACTAGTTATATCATTGAATATAATGCATTCTTTGGCATGTACCTTGCTATGCACCTAAACCAGCTTAACGGACCTCAGAGTTTCCTCACCAAAAATATCTCAGATATCAGTAACCTTAGCTGGTCTGACAAACTAAACTCTTGGCCTCTCTACTCAGTGTCATACAGACCCCTGAAGGCGGTTCTCTGCTTAGCCTTTTGGGAAATGAATGACCAGGTATTATTTGAACTTTTTCACCTAAATACCTAAATGGAACCGGTGGTAAAGCAAACACCTATTCTAGAGATTGAAGCCTATACTATCACATCAACACCACCATATAGTGAGACAAATACCTAAGCCAATGTATACCCCATTTCTAGAATAGGCTATTCTTAGTTATCTAACAGTACTTCCTTAGCAACTTTCTAGATTTTTTATAACACAAATCTCATTTTAATTTCTTTTATCATCGTCATTTCCATTACTATTGTGCAATCCTCATGCATGGTGCACTTATATTTCCATTACTACTTCAGAGGTTGGTCCTACTATCATTTCTCTACCCTTCTTAAATTAACATCATGTACCAACGCAATACCGAAGTTTCCATCCATCTTCAAATCATTCTTACATCCATTACAGTCCTTTACTTTAACAATTAGATTATCTGTTCCACTTATCCTATATTCCATTTTGGACTTTCCAGAAATAAAGAACAAGAAACTATGTACAATTACTCCTCATCCCAAGTACAACCCCTTATTAGAAGCCCCCTTATTATAACTCTATTACTGATTTCTCATTGGTGTCATACACACCTGTTTCTTTAAAACTTATTTAGCCATCTATAGATATTGTCTCTTGCCATTTATTTCACTTATTTTCCATCTCATATGCCCTTTCACCCCAACATCCTTTCCTCTTCCTTTATTTTGTTCAGGTCCTTCACTTCCTGTATTGTTGGTATTTCCCTCTTTTTCCATTTTCTCATTACTATTTTTTTACTCACTCCCATCAATAAGCCTACCATGGCCTTCCCCTCCTTAGGTATTCCCTCTTGATAGCTTAAAAACAGTTTCAAAGTAAATTGTGTATTATTATCTATTAATACTTCCACCAACTGATTGATTCATACTCTAAAACTTTGCAGCAGATTATATTCCCAAAATATATGCTTCCAGGTCACACTATCCTCTTTACACATCCAACATCTTTGATCAACTCCTAGAAACTTTTTTGCTAATCTAGTTGGTGTATAAAAGTACATATGTAGGCATTTCCAAGCAAAAATCCTAAATTTCCTAGCTTTCATACATGCTCTTGGAACCCTCGACATTTCCCCCATTCCTGTCTACTTTTTGTGTTCTGTCTCACTCCCCCACTGCTTCCTCAATTCCTCCTCTGTCTGCTCAGTATTCCTCCATATCCACTCTTTACCTGTTTTAACAATCCTCTTTCTTTCCCCTTTATGCTCATCTCTTCTAATTATTTTAAGAACTTCCGCATAGCCTTTCCCTCTTGCACCTTCTTATGCCATTTACACCATCTCAACTTCAGTGCATGATAATCCCATTCTAAATTTCTATTTAATTGATACTTGCATTGTACCTATTGCCAAGTTTTAAGCTGTCCCCATTAAGTAACTGACCCCAATATTTAACTGTGTTTTGCTTCCTCTTCCATCTCCATAAATTATTTTTTTCCATCACGTCCTTTCTCAAGCCACCAATTTCTACTATCTTTTCTCTCCATTCTTCCTTCCCTTTCTCTTTCCAACCTATCATCAATATCTTATTTGCTTCTTTCATCCACTCTTGTTCCAATTCATTTTGTTGCCTCTCTGTTAATAATGTCATGATATTTCTACCATCCTGCCACCCCCTTTCCTTACTTCACAACATTCTTTTACAATCTTGGTCATACTGATCATTTACCACTGTCAAAATATTTGTTAATATACATGGTAACAAATTTATTTCAGATCTGGTACTTCCAATCCCTCCTCTCTCTTTCTCTATCACTATTTTTTTTCCATTTCACCCTTGCTTGTGCTCCATCCCATAAAAAGTCCATACAAACTTACTTCACATTCTTCTTCTATCTTTTCAACTCACTCCTTTAATCTCTTTTTCCTTTGAAATAGTAGAAAATAGTCTCTACCCTCAATCTGAGCTGGATCACTCTGCTTATCCCCATTCATTACTCAAGTCTCATTCTGATACTGTCTTTGATTCATCATTGATTCATTCTAGTTATATGTTGTACATAAATTCTCAATGTAGCTAGTTATATTACCTTCTATCTCAGTCCCTTTTCTTGACACACACTATTAACCAGTCACATTGCATTTCGTTTTGACCTGATCTCACAAGAATAGTCATCGTCAACATAAGCTTTCACAACCCCTACACTCAGCTTCTTTCCAATTCACCATAACTCCTTCAACAGTCTTTCTTTTTGTTCAAATGTCTGCAGTCTAACAATGATAAGTCTGGGCTTACTGTGCCTCACGCCTTCTGGTCACCATGCAGTCCTATGGGCTCTTTCTATTTTTATTTCTTCTTTGTGGATGTCAGCCCATTTTCCTAGAAACTATTTCATGAATTGTATATAATCTGACCCCTCCAATTGTTCAAGGATCCCATTTATTTTTATTTATTTTTTTCTTCTAGCACTGTCTTCTATATCTACAGCCCTCATTTCTAAGCAGTCAGTTCTCACCTCTGCTACTTCAACTCGCACTACAAGCTTCTAGTTTTCTGCCAAAATATCCTGTATGACTGTAGCATACTCATTCAGGCCATCTATCACCTTTTCCACCCTCTTTTCATGCAACACTTTCTAATCTAACATCCTTGATTTCAGCTCATATTGTTTCAAGGATGACTTTCCCGTCCTGTAGCTCTTCCTTCCCTGCCATCGTCAGTACCTTCTCATCTGCTAACATTTTATTTTAACTCCTTCTTGGCAACTTTTTCTTCAAGCAAAGCCTCATAGGAAATTTGCACACCAGAAGGTCTTATTATAAGTTAAAATTAGTATGCTCCAGCAGAGAGGTGCAGGATTTAGCATTTTACTCACACTGAGCCATACTGGAAATCCTTTCTTTAGCTATTTTCAAAGCCAATCTAGATAACTGGATAGGTGATCACAAATTTTCACTATGGCTATGTGGAGATAGTCTGATTAATGGCTAAGGATTTTGACACAATCCCCCAATTCAGGTATTGTAGAAAAGCTAAATAAGCGGTGAATAAACCCCTACATCACCAAATGGATTGCCAAATGGCTCCCAAATAGGAAGCAGGAGATCTAAATAGGGAAAGCTACTGCCACAAAGAGAACAGTTACCAATGGAGTCCCCTACAGCTCATGGCTGGGACATCTCCTATTTGGCATCTACTTCTCTGAAGTAAAAGCCAATACCAAAGGGCTATGGCTGTCTAAGTTTGCAGATGACTGCAAACTAGGAGCAGTTATTGAATCCTTAAAAGACTTAGCCATCCTGCAGGAAGGTTTGCCCCAAACAAATAACTGGTGCCAGAATCATGGACTGAACCTAAATGCCAAAAAAATGCATTATTGTATCCTCTGGTAAGTCATCTACCCTGGGGAACTACCACACTAAAAATACGCCCCTGAAAGTTGACGCAGTTATTCAGGATTTGGGAACTTATGTGGACTGTGGCCTAGCTTTCAACCAAAATGTGTCCACTGTCATAAGAAAGTCCTTCTATATTGCAACTAGATCTAGAGATGTCACTGTTCCCTTTTACTTAGCCCTCTTTAAGACAATCATTGACACATGTAACAATTGGAATGCCAAAGTGATTCCTTACTAAAAAGATACAAGGCTTAAACAATATGTCCAACATGGACCACCTTAAAGCTCTGTCACTATGCTCCATATCCTACAGACTGCTAAGAGGTGACCTGATTTGGAATAGAAGGCATCTGCCAACACAGTACTGATGGATTTACTGAACATAAGCAAGTCTAATATTCGATCCTGGGATCTAAGCATTGTCTGCAACAGAAAGGTTTGGAGGGACAGGTATCTATGGATTGCTAATAGAAAATGTAACCCAGGACTGCCTTCTGTACTACTAATGGATAGAGGCAGTTCATAAATTCTTTATCTCATTCATGGGTCCCCTCAAATTATCAATGGTATGATTCCAGTTATTGTCATAATACATGATTATCAACCACGGGATGAGTAAGGCCAGTCTAACACCAAATGGGATAGGTTAATTTAAGCACCAAAATGGAAAATGGCTACGCTTAAAATGGCCACAAGTACAGCTAGCCTAGTATTACATATGAACCTATAATGAGGGACGTTGCTAGTCTTTCACAGTATTAGTTGAGGTGGCTGAGCTTCTCAATAGTCTTCTTTTGCTGTATGCTTAGTGAAAATCTACAAATCTATGGACCTATAAGAATAGCAGTTCTCTAGGTGAATCTTCACTGAAAATTCTAGTCTTTATGGACAGAAGCTGTATTAAGTCAGTAAGAACTTAGCTATATGATATCAGTGAAAAAAGGTTAGCAGGTGTTAAACTGAAATAGCGAATCATCAAAGTATCTAAGTCTTCAGTGGCCAAGCTTTAAACTAAAAAAGGCAGCATGCAGTACGCTTGCAAAGAAAAATTTGAAGGACCAGCTGATTCTAACTTGTGGACATTTAAATGAAAAAAAAAATAAATGCTTTGGACTAGAACACTGCTCTCTTGCATAACACAAAATTTCCTCACAAAACCAACAAACATGCCAACAATACATTGAACAAAATACAGCTTGCACCAGTGAACATGTCAGCCAACAACACATATTGAGTAAACCTAGATAAGCTATACTTTTCTGGATAGTAGTAGAATGGGAAACTTAGTCCAAAGTACTCAGATGACTTGCATTGTATACTGCATACAGCCTGCTGTTTCAGCACTGGTACAGTAGTGTAACAGGATCTAGTATATGGTTCTAAAAACAGAATATATTACGAGGCAACATCAAAACAAAAGTCTCATTTATCAGCACTCAGCACCTGACAGAGTTCTTAAAAGTCAGAATACTACTATGTTTTAGTGTTTCTAAAGCATCGGGTTGTGTTCTTGATAAATGCTTTTTTCAAATTTACGACTGTTGGTGATTTTGGTTGGAGGAGACAATAATGCTGTTTTCACTGACAATGTGTTCCACAAATAGATGGGGATCCCTTTAGTTTTGTGGTGGCTGTGTGGCCATAATGGAAAATATGTAGGTGTGGATGGCAATACCATCCATAAAAGTGCTGTGATATGATGTGGCTTTACTATCAGCATGTAATTTTAATATTCTTAGCTTTGATCTATGTGGACTGAAATTGTGCTTGACATTTTCATAAATCCATTCGGTACTTCATTATTGCATGTAGAGCATAGCGTATTATGTTAAAAGTCTTATTTGTTTAAATGTGATTTATTTACTCCCAAAAGTATATTCTATAAGAATCAAGTTTCCTTGTAAAAATTACACTGCATATATGTACAGCACATTTTATTTTTCTCTTACATACTGTACTTTTCCTAGACATACCTACAAATAAAAATGTTATGTGTTCACCATAATATTCCATATGTGTTGGCGATTTTCATTCTTTCTCAACCAAAGGGTTTAGATCCAAGACTTAGATTTGACTGGGCCACTTCTACCAGATCATGGATCCAAAACACTGGAGCTACTCACTTTAATCATAGTGCCACCACCAACCTCACATACCTCAGATCGAATTTGCTGCCCTGGATATAAAGGAACAAACCTATTACAAAAATTAAGGCAAAAAGGAAAAAGAAAGATGGAGCTCAAACAAGGAACAGAGGCTCCTGTACAACTCTTACACCTTTCCAGAAGTACAGGATGGGGCAGGAGGGTGGAAAGTTAATGGACAACACATATGGAATGTTATGGTGGGTACATAACTTTTTAACTGATGTTGTCCTTTTCATTCATTCCTCAAATGATGGGACAGAGTCTCCAGCTACAGTAACACTGGGGGGCCCTCATGGAAAGATAGTCCAGAGTACTGCAGAGCCAAATGCTACTGTGTTCCTGGAAATCATATCTAATTTGTAATGAGCAATAAATGTGTGAGAATTAGTCCAAGCTGCAGCTGCACAAATGTCATCTAAGGAAGCCCTTGACCAAAAGGCTGAATCTCTACTGCTGTCTCTATTGCTTGCTTACAGATTGTTTTTCTCTGTAGCTGCTTCTCTCTTTGGCTCTTTTTCCCGCCCCTGCTTTCCTCCTCTTCTATCCTACCTCTCTTTCTCCCCCTGTGTCCCCTCCCCCTAGCCTACTTCCTGCTAAGAGGTTATTTCTCTTGAGAGGTCTGTTGGGCACCATATTTAAAATGTATTAGATGCATTAAGGTCCGTGCACTACTCTCCCCATGCGGTCCTGTGGTCTGGCTGCTTGTAGTGCCTCCTGGTAAGATTATAAAACAACAAACGTCTGTAGAAAATGGAATTGCTTGTATAGCTGTTGTACTATAATTTGTAGAAAATGGAATTGCTTGTATAGCTGTTGTACTATAATTTGTAGAAAATGGAATTGCTTGTATAGCTGTTGTACTATAATTTGTAGAAAATGGAATTGCTTGTATAGCTGTTGTACTATAATTTGTAGACAATGGAATTGCTTGTATAGCTGTTGTACTATAATTTGTAGAAAATGGAATTGCTTGTATAGCTGTTGTACTATAATTTGTAGAAAATGGAATTGCTTGTATAGCTGTTGTACTTTAATTTCATGTACTGCTGTATTGTTTATACCTCCTGGACACATACCAGCGTTATCTCAGTGTGCTTGTATGGAGGCAATCCCTCCGATAGCTGTAGCCTACCCTTAATGTCTAGTAGTTGTGCCACATCTAATTTCAAGTGTGTAGGACTCAAGGATTAATGTTAAAGCTGTTGCACACAACCACTAAGGCTGCAATAGTAGCATTCCACAGTTCAGAACTTTTTGTAACATGCTGCCGATGTTTTCAGGTGATGTTTTCAGGCGTTTAATGGTGGCTCCATCTATAAGGTATAACTACTAGTAATGCAAGGCTGTATAACAGTCCCCATTGATAAGAGCACTGACAAGGTTATAACTGAATGGCTGTGTTACTTTAGGATATTGAAAGACTGTTTAATTTGCGCTATGTATGTAATGCTTATTTAATTGCTGCGTTTATTTTAAATACTGACTTATCCAACAATGCTACCACTGTATGGCCCTGTTTCTATGTGATATTTGAGAAGCGGGTTAAGCATGCATTTTAACTGTTGCATATACTGTTACTGTTGTACTTTACATGTTGCTATTTCTGATGTACCAATTGTGCTATGCCCAACTGATGCTGAGTTCTGCCTGCTTTTGTTTAAACGTATAACTATAAGAATAGTGAATCTCCTCCATACTACAGAACCAAAAGCAGTTAGATACAAATCCTCACTACAGTCGGCGTATGTCTGTCCCCAAAACAAAGCAATGCGCCGCAAAAGGTGTGTATAACTTCCTGTACACTGACAAAACACACAGGACAAAAAACAAAAATAAATTGCACTCATCACACACACTCCCACACATTCAAAACATAGGCTTCATCAGAACAATTTTAAAATTTATTTTCAAAATTGTTTTTTATTCCATTTTGGCACCATTTTTTCATGTACCAAAAGATATTTATTTAGCATATAAAACATAAAACAACAAATAAACATAAAAGATTTTTAACAAAAATTTTATTTAAACTTTATATTATGCCCTATTACTATATATATTATAGTAATATAAAATGAATAATATAATAATAATTATAAAATATATCAATGCATAATAGTATTCTAATTCTAATTTCTTTTTCCAGTTATACCATACTAATAGGTAGAGACCAGGGTGGTATTTGTAAATAAATTTCTAAATATTAAAAAAATAATAAAAAAAATTCTTAAAATTACTTAGGGTTATCTCTAAATACCAAAAAAAAAATAAACTATCTAAATTCTCTTTCTACCCTCTTAATATGCACATTTTTTTCCAACATTTTTTTTTCATGAATTTTTTTATACATATATATATATTTTATCTTCTCTTTATCTTATATTTATATATATATTTGCATGCTACATGTATATGAAATATATATATATTGCCATTACAATTACCACATTTTGTTTAAAATGTATTTTTGAATGTGCCTTTCATTTTATTCTTTTCCTTTACCTCTTCTTTTGTGTATTTTTGATTAACACATTTTTTAATTATTGTTTTCCTGGTGTACCTTTTTTATATTCTTTTGTTAGTTACTTCTGCACCTTTTACCTCTTCTAACAAATATTTTATTTTTAAATTTTTTTTATTTGTTAATTTCGTTGGTATACCTAGTAATGTCAGTTCAATTATTTGTACAAAATTACAAGAATTAGTTTAGATCAAAGTCAAATAGGTATTTTTTATTTTATGTTAATTTTAATATTTTAGTAATATTATTTTAATTATATTTTAAAATTTATTTTTTAGATTAAAGAATTTTTTATTATTTTGATGCTTATATATTAAATTCTAACTTAATAAAATACCCCTTTCTTAATAAAAATATATTTGTTGAATAATATTTATTATTATTATATATTAAAAATCATTATAATATATGTTACCATTATATTAATAGGGTATTGTTAATTAATATAAAATTATAATATAATGGGGCAATATATAAGTATTTATGTTTAAAATTATTCTGTTGTTTTAATAAATGACTATTAATTTATGGCTGTTATAAATTTAATAATTAAAAATGAATTGGTGTTTTTTTTGGTTGAATGTTTAAGAATGGAGTGTCATTTGAGTGTTGTTTTTTGCTTTGGGCGTCTCTGAGGTGAGTGGATCGCAGAGTGTGGATGTCCTTTGATTTTTTTAATGCTTTTTTATTTTGGTCAGTGCACACCCTTGGTGCTGGAGATAAGAATAGTGAATGGTGTTGGGAACCTGTCACATCACTACTTATATTGCTCTATCTCACTGCTGGGTGTACATCTTCATAATTTCTCTGTGGAAATAGTGTCAGGCCTCGTCTAATGCTGTACTGTCTTCTATATGCTAAATCTTGCTAATAATCTCCCTAGATTCCTGCCTACCCAGCCTAACTCTTATTTAATCTAGTCCTGTTGTTCCTCCTTCTATGACTCCCTACTGGTTTCCTCTTATTTGTTTCTCTGTCTGCCTTTACTCAGATGTGTCCTTTTTGTTTTACAGCCTCCTACCCTGGGTCCTTCACTCTGAGTCTTGCCAGAGATAGTGTTTCTTACCTGGGTATCTTCAAATATTAAGAACCGAAGACACCTAAAGTGCTCCGCTTGCCCTCGGTGCGGCTTATCCCCCAAGTACCTAAGACACAATGTATGTAGCCCTATACCAGACATTTTGGTATACAGTTTAATGGTGTGTACTCTTCTCCAGTGTATCTACTGCTTGTGATTAAGCAGCCGACCACAGCCTGCATGCCCTGTAGCCCCCCCCCCTAGTCCTTTTATTTTTTCTCTCCCTCTACTATACTTTATCAGGGTCTCATAATAAAGTTTCCTTCCCAGTCTTGCTTTTCCTCCTATCACCACTAGGTGGCACTATTAATCAAGTAACTTGCTATCTCTCTAAATAGTTTATTTCTCCCTCTAATCTCGACTGAACCTGGACCTTTTTTCCTTACCTTTCTCCTTCCCAGTCATACTCCCTATGTTTTCTCCTGCCTAAAACACTTTTTCACCACCCTCTCTGATTTTCACTCTGTGCTTACTTTTTTTCCATTCTCTACTGCTGTCTCTAGTGCTTGCTTACAGATTGTTTTTCCCTGTAGCTGCTTCTCCCTTTGGCTCTTCCCACTCCGTTCGCCCTGTGGGCTCACTCCGCTGCTCTCCCTGCCCTCAATTCCCACCCACCCCCAAGGGTCCTAGTCTTATACCTCCCAAGCCACACCCCTTCCCATAAACACCCTATCCTTGTCCTTTGCTTATTAACCTTCTACACACCCTCAAACTCTTTACTACTACTCCTTAATTTTCTAATACATCATACATAACTACTTCCCTACCTCTCTTTTAATCCACACTCTATTACATTTATTATACTCTTCCCTACTCCTATTACCTTTACTTTTTCTTAAACCATCCTTCTTACTATGGCCCTACCACCTATATCAACATTCCTACCACTATTACTTCTATGTACTACCCTTCCTTTTCTATATGTATCCTACATACTAACTGCCTATGAACATCTTATGTTCAGTGACTTTTACCATCCCTTCCACCATGCTTTACTTGCAACTCAGGGAACCCCCTACAACCACATTAATATCACAGCAACTTCAATCTACTTACTTCCAAAGTATCACAGACTAGGCCATATTACTTATCCCAAATGCAATAAATCCCTAAACATCTACTCTAAAAATTTACAGTTCACACATAGACCTAAACATTATCTCCTATTAGACGGAGACATTCACACCAACCCTGGTCCCTACAACAAAGATAACTCTAATCCACAAACACTCATTCCATCCACCTCTTACAACCCAGATAAATCATCTAATTCTCTCCTTATAGCACATCTTAATATTCGTAGTATTAACAATAAAATAGCCCATCTTCATGCTCTCTTAGATGTCCATTCCTTTGACATCCTATGTCTTACTGAAACATGGCTTAAACCAACTACAAAGGACAATGAAAACACCCCACCTGGATATAATATATTAAGACTACACCGTAAAACCAAAAAAGGTGGAGGAGTAGCCATTCTTTATAAGTCATGGCTACACATCACTTCTTTCAATGTGCAGCTCCCTACTGACAGTAATGCTGAAATCCTTTCTGCTAAACTTCAAATAAACACCTTTAAATCCATCTATTTAATTTGCTCCTACCTCCCTCCTGGAAACAACATTAATACTCTTAAAAATTTACTTAGCTGGCTCTCCACTTACCTACCTCAAGAAACAATAGTGCTGGGTGACTTTAATATAGACTGGACTAGTTGTAGCTCACCCAAGCCTACTACCCATATTAACCTATACCAATTTTCCCAAATCATTACCTGCCCCACTAGAATCAATAAACCCATCAACAAAGAAAACACCCTAGACTGGATCCTAGTTAACAATCACCCCTCTATATATAAAACAGGTACTCTTCCTGATGACCTCAGTGACCATTCACTGACCTATGTCATCAGACAAAGACTCAATATCCCCAACTCTAATTTCTTTAGGACTACTCGATCCAATAAAAAATTTAACCTTGAATGCTTCCAGGTTGAACTTAAAGCATATGACTGGTCACCACTGAAACACCTCCAACTAGAGGAGGCAGTTTCATACTTTAATAGTAAATTCTTACAAATTCTAGACTATCATGCCCCCATACACACTATCAGAATTATGACTAAAGCTGCTCCATGGCTTACAAATGAAACCAGATTGAAAATGTCACATAGAAACAAAATCTGGGCCAAATGGAGATCTTCTAAAAACCCAACAGATCATCTAGAATTTAAACAATTGAGAAATGCTGCTAAAAGATCTATAACGACTGACAAAAAAAACTTCTACTTTCAGTTCCAGCAGACCCACAAACATAAACCACAACAATTCTGGTCAGGCATAAAAAAACTCTTACACCCAGGTCACACCAAAATATTAACCCCATCAGATACCACCAGTAACAATCCTAAGCATATTGTCAATGCCTTTAATACCTTCTTTACTGAAGCTATCCAATCTCTAGCAAACTCTCTACCCCCTGTTAAACCATGTCTGTCATCCACCTCATCTAGATTACTACCATCATTCCACCTACAACAAGTTCCTACATTCCTCATTTGCACCCTTCTCCTAAAACTAAAGCCATGCACCCCTTCAGCAGACCTCCTACCTGCCAAAAGTTGTAACCTATACCATTTCTATCCTAATAAATAGAACAATTTCTGAAGGAACTATCCCATCTATCTGGAAAATCTCCCATATCATCCCTTTACACAAGGGTGGGAACTCCACTGACCTTTCTAACTTTCGACCAATTGCTTTACTCTTTCCCTTAGCAAAAATAATGGAAAAATGTATCCACCGACAACTATGCAACTACCTTCTCCAAAATAACTTACTAGCTAGCTGTCAACATGGATTTAGTCCATTCCATAGTACCACCTCTGCCCTTTTATCCTTTTCTGACTGCATCAACAAAAATTGTAATAACACCACTTTATCTTCTGCACTTTTCATTCACCTCTCAAAAGCTTTTGATATAGTTAACCATCAGCTTCTTATTAACCTACTTAAATCTCTCTCTCTTGATTCACTAGCACAACAATGGTTATATTCCTACCTGGAGAACCATCAACAAGCTGTGCTGTGGGATAACACACTATCCACAAATCTTCCTGTCTCCCTAGGTGTCCCTCAAGGCTCTATTTTGGGCCCCCTCGTATTCTCAATTTTTATTAATGACCTTAACTTAACAATTCCACAAGCTAACTGCATACAATATGCTGATGATTCAAAATTAATATGCTCTGCTACTTCATTATCAGAACTCCAATCCCTCACCCAAAAGGTACTGAACATTGTGGAAGACTGGTTCCTACAGTGCTGCCTACTCCAGAACCCCCCCAAAAAACAAATTACTGCTCTTTAATCCTACAAAAAAGTCCACACAAATAGACTTCACAGTGTTATCCAGTAATGGTACTGCAGTATCTCCTGACCCAACTACCAAACTCTTAGGTGTAACAATTGATAATAATCTGACCTTTGACAGACACATAAACAACACAATACAATCAGTACACAGAAAGCTAGGATCACTTTATATGATTAAATCCTTCCTTACTCCTACAGCTAGAACTACTATTGCCCACACCCATCTTATCTCTACCCTCCTCTATGCCTCTCCAATTTATACCAATCTTTCCAAAAGCAACCTCAACAAACTTACAAACTCATACAACAACATTGCCAGATTTGCCACAAGTTTCCTATTTAGAACCCACTATTGTCATAATCTAAAAGAACTAAGTTGGCTGGAACACCATAATCAACTTCTCTAATATTACGCAAAAGATCCTCCACCATCCTAGTAACACACCTACACTTAATAGCCTTGTTACCCCCGACATAAATCTATCTACCCTACGCTCAACAAAGAAATTGCAAGTATCAATACATAAGTCCGATAATAAGGCTGGGGACTCTGTTTTCCAGCACCGTGGGGAAAACTTGGAACCTGCTCCCAAAAGAACTCTCATCTCTCTCCTCTACACCACTCTTCAAGAAGCAACTCAAAGAATACCTTAAAAATAACTGGCTATGTCCATGCACTAACCCAGATTAATCACTTCCATCCTTCATACTTTGTCTAAGCTTATCTCACTACTGCTTTTGCTATGCACTCCTTCCTATTAACCTCTGAATGTATTTGCTATCAGCTAATAAAGTTATGTACTAGATTAGAGTAGTATAGAAGGTACTAAAGTAGTTTGTCCTTTCTTAGCAAACTCTCTGTAGTATAGTATGTATTTGTCTATACCTCTTGTTTATATTATTTCTCCATTTGTCTTGTAAAACTTTTGTTGATTTGTTGATGTTACCTATCATTTAAATAACTTGTATTGCCTTGCCTTAAAAACGTACTGTATCTATATGTATAGTAACTATTAGTGGAGCTTTTTTCCCCGGGCCTCTACTGAAAATGGACATATAACCAGTTGGACTAGCCCGGTCAACAAATGTAAAATAAATAAAATAAAATAAACTGCCATAGATCTTGTGGAATGGGCTCTAGCAGGCTTAACATCAACAAAGAAATACATTAAATTAACCATTTGACTAATGTAACTTTGGAGATGGGTTTGCCCAATCTGTTAGGAGAAAAGGAAACAAAGAACTGGTCAGTTTTCCTGAAGTCTTTGGTTCTTTGGAGATAAAAGCGACGTTGTCTATGCACACCCAAAAGGCGGAGCATATACTCTCTATTATTTGAAAAGTTTGGAAAGAAAAATGGTAGATTAATGACCTGATTTATGCTGGACTCAGAAGCTACCTTAGACAAGAAAGATGAACTTGTTTGCAGGGACACCCTGTCTTTGTAAAAAAACAGGTAATGAGGTTTAGATGACAGAGCCTGGAGTTTGGACACTTGTCTAGCTGATGTGATAGCGACCAGAAAATGGTTTTCCAAGACACAAATGTAAGTTCTGCCTTGACTGAAGGTTCAAAGGGAGTCTAGGTAAGGCCTCAAGCATAGGCAGGTGGGTACTAGGCTATCTGCCCGAAGGCATTTATAAGCCTAGCCAGAATGAGTTGGCTTTCACCACCCCCTTAGATTAGTTCCCTGTGCCTCTGTCCAGCAGAGCCACTAAAATGATCCATGACAGTTAAATCTCAAGGAGGAATATAATCCTTTATTGGGGGTCTAAGTAAAAAGGCTCTCTTGAGGAAGGCTTTACTTTGTTTAGAAGAAGCTAAGGTAGAGTTATTTCTGCCTAGGTGGAAATTAGAAATAGCAGCCAACTGAACTTTAATAGTCAAAAAACTAACCCCTCCATTGAAAACTGAAGCTAAAAATTCAAGGATAGATGGTACCAGTGCTGAAAAAGGATCCAGGTCCTTGCTAAGAGCCCAGAAAACAAATGTATTCCATTTACTCTTGTAAATCCTTAGTAGAAGCTTTTTGAGAAGACAAAAAGATATGACAGCCCAGGGAAGAGAGCATGGACTGTCTAGCAATCAATGGAATTGGAGAAACCATGAGGTCAGTTTGAGGGCTATTCAGTCTGGATGAGTCATAACAGTCAGGTGAGACAGGAGGTCTGGAGTGGGTTCCAGTATCTATGGCAAATGCAGAAGGTGAGGCCCACAAAGGGGAACCAAACCTGATGAGGCCAGAAAGGTGCAATGACAATAACTGTGCTCTTAAACCAGACTACTTTCTGTAGAAATTTGAGAATGAGAGGTAATAGTGTGTAAGCATAAAACAGACCAGAGGGAGTGCCAGTTGTGGACTACAGCATCTCTCTGTGACTCTCCCACAGGATGAATCAGAGCAAATGACCTGCTGCATTTGTTGTTGAGGGGAGAAGTGAATAGATCTCAGCATGGCTGGCCCCATCTATGATAAATCCTCTGCCACTTTGATATTGAGAGATTACTCATGAGGTGTCACAATGGCCCTGCTTAGTCTGTCCATAATCACGCTGGAATTCCCCGGAATGTGCATTGCTATCAGAAAGTGACTGGAAGTGATCACCCACTGCCACACTCTCATTGCTTCTCAACAAAGTGGAGAAGATCTAGATACTCCCTATTTGTGATGCATCAAGACCACTGACATACTGTCCATCTGAATGACAACTGTCCCAGATTGGAGAGGGTCTTGAAAGGCCTGCAACACTAGGAGGACTGCTCTCATTTCCAGGACATTAATGTGCATCTTGGCCTCTTCGTGGGACCATGTACCTCAGTCTGCCTTTCTTGAGTAGTGCACACACACCCCAGTAGGGAGACATCAATGGTCACTATGGCCATAGGCAGAGGAAGAACAAATAGATGGCCTTCAGAGAGCTCTTTTGAATGAATCCACCAAAGAAGATATATTTTCCATGCATGTGTTATCTTGACTGGGGCGGTTAACAGATGCTGAAGAATGAACCACTAGACTGCAAGTGTCCACTGAAGAATTCGCATGTGAAACCTGGCCAGAGGGATGATAGCAATAACCGTTGTCATGTATCCTAGTGCTTGCAAAATTAATCGAGCTGGAAGAAAAAAATTTTGTACTATTTTCTTGACTTGCGATCTCAGTGTCTGAATTCAAATGGAGGGAAGACAGGTTATCTGACTGACTGTGTCCAGATGAACATCTCTGAACTCCAGACTGTGGGTATGCATGAGTTGTGATTTTTTTTTTGTAATTGACCATGATGTCTAGATGGATGCACAACTGCAGCAAGTAGTCCCTTGCCTATAGGAATGAATGCCCGGTTGTGGCAGTTAGCAGCCAGTCATTTAGGTATGGAAACACTCTGAATCCCAGCAGACTCAAGTGAGCTGCTACCACTGCCAGGCATTTGGTGAACACCCTGAGGGTTGTTGTGAGACCAAAGGACAGTGCCCTGAACTGTTAATGATTGGCTCCCAGCTGGAAGTACAGGTATCTTGTGGAGTGCCTGTTCATTTTGATGTGATAGTACGCATCCTGAAGACCTACTGAGTACATCCAATTGTCCTTTTCACCTCAGAGGCATGATGGGCTGAACCATGACCACCTGAAACCTTGAATATTGTATGAACTTATTTAATTTGCTGGGATCCAGAACTGGTCTTAAGTCCTCTGTCTTTTTTGGCACCAAGAAGAATCTTGAGTTATTTCTAGATCCTCTCTGGTCTGGGGAGACCTCTTGGATGACTCTTTTTTTCTAGCAGCTTTTTTTTTACTTCTAGATGCACTGCATCCCTCTGATTGGCTGGAAAATCTGGGATCCTTTTCATGTTGATTGTGGGAGCTATGGAAACTGGTACAGTACAACCTCTGAATATGATTCTCTGCACACAGGAATCTTTCATTATTTATAACGAGTCTCTGTGATGCAGAGACACATGTGCCCCAACTGCTTCCAGAGGGAAACAGTCAGGCCTCCCTTCAAAAGTGCTGATAAGGCTTATCCGAGAAGGAATCCCTGAAGCCCTGGTTCTGCAGGCCACCTCTGCAGCCGAGGCCGTGTCTTCCATTTGAGTTCCCCTCTGCCTCAGGGGGAACTATCTCCATGCAAATCTTGAAAAGGACCCTGGAATTTATGAAACTCCATTTTCCTACCTCCTTGCTGCTTCATTGAGAAAGGTCTTTGAGGGGATGAAAAACGTATGCCCATGGCAGACAGGGTCTTTCACTCTTGCTCACAACTGTAGTAGGTGTCAACCTTGGGGATGAACAAGGAAGATCTATTAAAAGGCACACTGATGAACAAAGACTTGAAGGTCTCCACAAAAATCACACAGTCACATCCAGACATGTCTCTTAATGGCTATGACTGAAGCTGCCACCTGTGAGTTACCCTCCACTGCAAGGAAGATCAACCTCAGGAATGCATTAGAAATAGACTGGGGGATGGCCAGTTGTGAGGAGATACTATTTTCATCCTTGGCAGACATGGGCCCAGAAAGAGATCTGGCAAACTCTTTGGTCAGGTCTTTTTGCAACCTCATAAAATGTGCCACATAATTTGGCAACCTGGTGGAAAGGTCCTTGAAGCATATACACACTTACCAAATCCGTCCAAAGGCCTGGACTCATTTTTTTTTTGTAAACAAAAAACACCTTTATTAAATTTCCATGTATGACATAAGCAGTCTTACATTTATATAAATGAAAATAAATCATAATGACACAATCTCAGTTGCAACATTATATGGTATAAACTGTGCCAACACAACTGTAGCTGCAAAGATTATGCATCACTTTTAATATATCCAGCCATTGTCAGTCAACCATAACATAGCACATTCAAATCTTAAGACCACATTCCTCCTCTGCAAGTATTGATCCCACATTTCCCATTTTTTCCTATGTAATTTGCTTCGACACTTATCCAAAGATTCCAGTTATAGTTGTTTTATCTCTGTTACTATTGTCGTTACTTCTACTAAAGTTGGTTTAGACTTTGATCTCTATTTTCTAGTAATCGCTTTTTTGGCAGCCATCATTAATTAGACTAAGCAAGGCCTTACTGTGTCTAGGTAATTCTGATTCTGTATCATAGCTCAAAAAAAATAATTTCCATAGTTACTCTCATTTTCTCACCCAGCATCTCCGACAGTGCAGACTGCAGGAAATCTTTAAAGTCCGCCAATCCATTACACTCCCAGAAAATATGTTCCCAGTTACCTCTTTCTTCACCATCACACCTTCAACATTTGCTGTTTACCTGAGGAAAAATTATTTGGAGCCTGCGTGTGGTATGAAAATACCTATGTAAACACTTCCAGGCAAAGATCCTAAATTTTCCAGATTTTGTTGCATATTTGAGAAACATGCACATATCCACGATTGTTTCTTTGTGAACTGCTTATCCAAACTCTTTTCCCAATCCTTCCTAACCTCCTCTGATTGAATCTTATAGTTATCATGCAATATTTTATGTCCCTTACTAATTATCCCTTTCTTAATGGCAACTTCTGTTCTAGATTCTACCAAACACTCTGCCAGTGCTGGTCTTTCATTTAGGACCCCCCCCCAATTTTCTTCTCTTTGCCTAAACTCTGATATCAATCCTTGATATAGAAGGCAATCTCTGACCTGCAGTCTAAATAAGTTCTTGGCGTCTTCCCATTCTATTATTTTTCCCTCTTTAGTTATTTGCTCTCAATACCTTGGTTCCTTTGCCAATTGTCTCCAATATATTCCCACTCCCTCTTGCCTATTGTCTGTATCCCTAATTGCAGTCATCCCTATCAACAGAATCTCTTTTCTCTGTTCCCGTACTGGCTTAGTTCTTAAAATACCTTCTGCTACTTTATGAATATAATATTCTGTATGATTATTATTGTTCTCCTTAAAGGTTTGCATACAAAATCCATGTCTTCCTGTTAATTGAGCTTCTCCTGTTTTCATCATTATCTCTTTCCATTTTGATTTATAGTTTTCTGCTTGTACTATGTATAGGAGACTTAACTGTGTTGCTCTCAAATACCCCATCAACTCGGGTAATCCCGATCCACCTTGTTCTACTGGAAGAATAAGCCTATCCCACTTGACTCTTGTTGTCTTCTCCTCCCCTACAAAATCCTTCAGCTCTTTATTAATTGCTATCCACAATTTCTCCTCTGGTTCATAAAAATATGCCTGACCTGTGTATAAAACTAAAGGGATGAAAAACATTTTAACTGCTTTTATCTTACTATCAATATCCATATAACAGAGCTTCCATTTCCTCAGTTTTTGTATTATCTTTTGTTTAGTCTCTTCTCACATATCCTTAGCTGCCACACCGGTATCATTTTTAATCCATACTCCTAAATACTTCTTTTTCTCATGTCCCCATAAGTATGGATATTGCTGACCCAATTCGTATGTGGGCTCATATTAATTTTGTATCCCGAAAAGGTCTGAAACTGTCTCAGTATGTTTCACAGCACTGCAATGCCCTTTTCTGGTTTTGTCAGGTATAAAATAATGTTATCTACAAATACAGCCAGTTTTGCTTGACTACCATACCAATTATATCCTTGAAATTCTGAGTCCCTTATTTTGCTAATGGTTCTCAATATAATGCAAATAACAAAGAAGAGCGAGGACACCCCTGCCTTGTTTCTCTGCAGACATTATCAGAGAGGATCCTGCCCACTTTAATTTTCACCTCCAGTCCCTCAAGTATCCTCCTAATCAACCTTATAATTTTATCATGGAATGCAGATGTTTCCATTGCTCTGCTCATAAAGCCCCAGCTTACTCTGTCAAATGCTTTCTCTGCATCAAAATCTACCAACAACAGTGGTATTTTCTTACATTCTGCTTTCCTCTGGGTCATCATTGTTCTGTTAATGTTGTCAAATGTCTCCCTCCCCTCCACAACCACACTGATCCATATCTATCAATTTTGGCATCACTTTTGCCATTTGTTTAGCCATTATAGTCATACACACTTTATAATCATGATGTAGTATTGAAATGGGTTTATATGAAGCTGGATCTAATGGGTCTTTACCCTACTTAGGTATTACAGCTACTACCACTTTCTTCCAGAATATATTGGTCCTTCTTCTCCTCTTAAAATACTGTTAAACAAAACCTTCCAGATTATTATCAGTTTTTTCCCTTCTAGCTTCCAAACTTCCACAGAAATACCATCTATTCCTGGGGATTTTCCTGTATATTGGTTAAATATCACCATTTTTATTTCATCTCCTCTTATCTTAACTGTTAGTAACTGAGCCTCTTCTACCTCTAACCTTGGAGTATTTAATTCTTTCGTAAACATTTCCATTTGTACCTTTTTTGATTTCCATACTTCTCATACAGTCTTTCATAAAATGTTCATAATAGTTCTAGTACTTCTGCAGGATCCCTTGTTATCTTCCTTGTTATAGGCTCCCTAAGCTTGGTGACAGCCCTTTCGACTTTCTGTTGCCTGAGTCTTTGTGATAAATTTTGCACTCTTGAGTTATTATCAAAAAAACGTTGCTTAACAGCAGTCTTTTTAAAATCATGCATATGATTGAGGTAATCCCTTACTTTCTGTTTAGCATTCTGCAGTTGCTCCTCTTCTTGTTCTGTGAGATTCCCCCTATTTTGCAATACTTTAACATTTGTCAGTCCCTCTAAGTAATTTTTGTTGCTTCTTAACCAGATCTCCCTTTCTTTTACTTCCACCTTATTTTTAAATTCCTCTTTAATTTTATCCCACTCCCTAGCTATACTTTCAAAAGTAATTTCTGTTTTCTCTAATATCTTTTGAATAATTTCCACTGCCCATTCCTTAAATTCCGCTCTTTTCAACAAATAGGTGGGAAAGCACCAGTGTGTTATTTTTATTTCATTACCCTGTGTTTTTATTTCAGTTATTACTGACACATGATCTGACATAGTTATTGGGTGCATATCAAGACCTTCAATTAAATGCACATGTTCCTTTGAAATGTACATTCTGTCTAGCCTAGCCCAGTTTTTGTATCTTGGGGAATAATATGTAAATTCACTCCGAACTCCTAGTACTGAATTCACATCTTCTATGCCAAATATTTTCATAAATTTCTTTAAAAATCTACCCTCCTTTGTTATATTTTCCCTTCTGGGCCCCCAGACACATCTTCACTGCTGCAAATCAAATTCCAGTCTCCACTTATAGGTAATATTCCTTGCTGAAGGCTGATTGTTTCTCCCCGGATTGTCTTAAGCTCCAGTATAGCAGTTTTTGACGTAATGTAAATACATGCCAGTGTAATCCTTCTCCCTTGCCAGTAGCCCCTTAGTACTACAAATCTGCCATTATTCTTTTTTTTATTTTCTTCTGTTATGATAGGAGCTCCTCTTGCAATTAATATAAGTACTACTCTCTTCCATTGCTCCAGGTATTCTGCTAAATAACCATCCTTCAGCGGCGACAGCTGCTGACTACGGCTTCTTTTTTGGGGATAAACTCTTGGCTAGGCTTGTAAGGGCCCCAGGGACATTAGCCTAGTAACCTCCTATGATCATGAAAACATTTCTTTATCAAATTCACTTATTCAGTTATTTCAAACTGTGTCTCCTGGAGCATAGCTATTTGCACTCTACATTTTTTAATAAAGTTCACAACTCTTTCTTTTTTAATTTATCTGTGAGACAATGAACATTTAAGGTCATTATAGAAAGAGTCATCATATTGAGAGATTATTATTGTCACTATTTATATATAATATCTTGTTTGTTAAATGTCTGGTTCCAGCTTTTGTGTTACATGCATGCACCATTTGGCAGGGTAATCTTTTATAAAATTGTTTCTTGTCATCTTCACTCGAGCCTATATCACATCTTGTATAGTTTTTTGTTTTATCGAAAACCCTCAAACAAAAATACATATACACACCCAATGCCCCCCCCCCAAAACCTATTAACTTAATGATTCTTGGCTGTGGTGCCTTCTGTGCGGAGTCTGCATGTCCTCCCTGCATTGGCATGGGTTTCCTCCCACATTCCAAAGATATTTGCCTGGAGCATTTCTCTCCGGGCCTCTGCTGAAAACAGGCTCTGTCCTAGTCGGACTTTCCCAGACAACAAATGTTAAATAAATAAAAACTGTGTACATAATAAAAACAAACTTTCTAAACTGATAGCCACACCCACAAGCTACAGACACCCAAAAAGAAAGGTCATTCATGCTCAGATGCATGATACAGCCTGTGCATTTAGTATGTGCTACCTGGTTTTGTCTTATATTTATAGCTCTCCCAACTAAGAAAACACTTGGATGTTTTCAATAAACATTTTCCCCATACCATTTCTCTTTATCAGATTGTCTTCTGGTGACATGCAAACCAGAAATAAACTTTTAGGGGTACCTTATTTACCAGAAAAAAATTTATAATATTCAACATTCTTTTCCATTTATATGCTTTATAATACACTAGTTATTGAATAAATCCTAGGGTTAAACCCAATCATTTCCCTATGCAAGTATGAGAAAAAGCACACTAATTTTTCTTTTATCATTTTCTCTTAACCAAACCTCTCCTCTCTCCAAATCCCCCCCACCATGCACACACATTGCAGTGCCTATGTTTCTTAAAAATCAAACAAGGAAAACGAGAGGAGAATGGAGAAAAAGAAAAAAAGCACCTGTTTATATTAGTACCCCATTACATTAAAAAAAGAACTAAGAAAACTTTATTTCATAACTTGCTAAGGAAGTCATACAACATTTAAACATTACCATTAAGAAAAAAAACACCAACAAAAATTTATTTTACTTACAGTTAACTTTCTCCCTTCTCCTCCCCTCTCCACATTAGTTCTCTGAAGATTAATGACATAATGTAGGGCATATGCTTTAGAGTCCCCTACAAGTTTAACAAAGTCCACAAAAATCAATATTTCCAAATTGTCTTATTCTGTCATGCTTCACAAATATAATTATTGCTTTGTAAACCCACATTTGCTTGCTTCCAAGTTACTGATTTTATTATTTGAACATTAATAACATAAAGCATGATATATGCTTTTAAAGCTCCCCACAAGTTTAACAAAGTCCAAGGAAGTCAATATTTTCAGATTTTCTTGTTCTGTCATGTTTCACTAATATAATAATTGCTTCATCATCCCACAGTTGTCGATTTCCAAGTTCCTAGCTTTAATCCTGTTCATCTACATCTCCCAACTCCTCTCTCTGTTTCATTTCCAACATATTCCTGATTCTTCTAGTCAATTCTTATGTTTTCTTCTTTCTCTCAGGCAACTGAAACAGTGGAAAAGATTTCATGGGCTCAGTATCTTTGCAGACTTTATTACCAGGAGAACACAAAGCAGAACCTCCTTCTGGTTAACGGCTCACCATTTGTTCGACAGACTTTTGCATTTCCTCCTTAGCATGTACTTCAGCAAAAAATTATTTCGCCTTCCTGGGAAAAACTGTTTGAAGATGGCTGGGTACTTGCTTTTTGACATTCCCTAAATAATGGAATATACTTACTCCTGTTTTGCTTGGTGTAGAGAATGGGCCACATTCTCTACAAACACTCTACTATCTCTCATTTTTAGTAGTTTATCCTCGTGCCACAGTTTTGTCAGAATTAACTCCTTCTGCCAATAAGACTGCATCTTTACTATTAATGGTCTAGGTTGTTTTCTAGTAACCATCTTTGGAGCATACACATGATGTGCCCTTTCAATTAACAGTTCCTGCTGTGGAATACCAGTCCAGTATGCTTTCATAAAATTAATACAGTCTGTTCAATCGAAGTTCTCCGGTGCAGCATAAAATCTCATATTTTCCTTACGTGCTCTATCTTTTATAGGTTCATAGGTTCATAGGTAGGTACTAGGCTATTGGCCCAAGGGCCTACGTAAGCCTAGCCAACAAGATTCCCTGGCTCACGCCACCCAACAAAGTTATTTTCCTGTGCCACTGTCGAGCAGAGATACAAAAGTGATCCCTGGGGTGTATTTCCTATTTCCCATCCACTCAAGATTTTTCTTGAAGAGTGCTAATGAAGAACTTTGCTTGACATATATGGGTAGCCTGTTCCAGAGTATGGGAAGTCTCTGGGACAGGAATCTATCCCTCCAGCATATCTTGTTTATTGTGGTGACAAGGTTTAGGTTCCTAAAGCATGTAGCACGGAGGGATTGGGATTTCTTTAGGTGTAGCATGTCCAACAGCTCTGGGTTTGACATAGCTTTATATGTTAGGCAGAGATCACCTCAGAGTAGGCAATATGCTATGGAGTAAAGCTGGAGTTTTTTGAGACGGTCAGTGTAGGGCATTTGTTTGAGGCCAGTAATCCTCTTTGTGAGGTACTTCTGTGGCCTTTCCAGCTGCTGCAGATGTCTTGTGAGGTACATTCCAAAAGGGGCGTTGTACTCTATAATGGGTCTAATGAGTGTCGAGTAGAGGGGAAAAATGACCTCTTTTTTCCTGAATGAGAACCCTTTTATGATGAGGTGTGCCATGTAGAAGGACTTCCTAACTACTGTGGCGATGTGACTATCAAAGGAGAGACTACTGTCCACCTGGGTCCCAAGGTCTCTTATCACACATTCGGTGTTAAGTAGATTGCTGTCTATGTGGTAGTTCATGGGTACAGAGTTTTTATCAAAGGGGATGACACTGCACTTTTTGGCATTGAGCTTGAGGCCATGGCTCTGACACCAGGCATCTGTCTCAGCGGGGCCCTTCTGTAGGATGTCCACATCATTTGGGGACTTGACTATGGCTCTTAGTTTGCAGTCATCTGTGAACTTCGTTAGCCAGAAGTCTTCTGTGTTAGCTTGTACTTCAGAGAAGTAGATACCAAAGAGGAGAGGTCCCAGGACAGAACCCTGTGGTACTCCACTTGTCACTGGTTTGAGGTCAGATTTGGAGTCTGCAACTTTTACAATGTGGGTTCTGTCAGTGAGCCAGTTGCAACACATTTTGTGACGTAGGGATGTATACCTAGTTTAGCAAGTTTAGCTATAATTCCAGAATGAGGGATGCTGTCGAAAGACTTGGCGAGGTCAAGATACGCTGTGTGAACCACCTTACCCTCATCTACGGCTTTGGTGTCTGCCTCAAAGAAGTCAATCAGGTTCAGGAGGCATGATCTGCCTTTCACAAACCCGAACTGGGTGGGATCCAGAGTTTGGAGGTTACCAATGTCTTTGTTTATGAGTTCCATGATGATACGTTCCATGGCCTTGCAGACCAGGCTCGTCAGGCTAATAGGTCGATAGTTCCCAGGATCAATGTTGGCTTCCCCTTTGTGGAGTGGGATAACTGTTGCTGTGCACCATTCAGTGGGCACAAAGCCTGATGCGAGGCTATAACTGAACATGATGCTTAAGTGGGGAGCCAGTTCATTCTGAAGTTCGTGTAAAACGTAGCCTAGGATGTTGTCCTGTCCCATGGATGCTGTGTTTTTGGCTTTAGAAAGTGCAGCTTTTACCTGCGTAGTTGTGATTACAGGGACTCTGCATTCTTCCTGTATAGATATGTGCCCTTTAGGGGGTGGGGGGGTAAAGTTAGCACTGAACCTATCTGCCAGGATCTTGGCAATATCAGTTGGTTCTGTAATTTTCGTGCCGTTGTGCTGTAACTCAGAGCAGATCTGGGTGTTGCCATCGAGATTCTTGACATAGCTATAGAATGCTTTGTGGTTGTCTGTAGAATTAGTGGCAATTTTGTTTTCGTAGCTAGCTTTGGAGGATCTTATAAGGGATCTCAGCTTCTTACTGAGGCTGACCAGGGAGCTCCTCCACTCATGGGATTTTACTCTCTTTTGCAACAGTTTCTTCCTTCTGTTGTACAGTTTGTTTATGGCAGGGGACCACCAGATTGGCTTCCTTTTTTTGGAGGATAGTGTCTTGGTTCTGTTTGGGATTTCATGATCCATGCACTCGTGTAAGTGCTTATAGAGTGCATTTGTGTAGGATTCAGCAGTTGTATTGTCCCTCTTCATGGGTGTCATGAAGTTCACCACTTCTGTCTTAAGAAGCACGAAGTTGGCTTTGGATAAATATTTTACTGTGGTTTCCTTAATGGGGGCGAGATGTGGATATCAAGGGTGATTAGCTTATGGTCGGATCAGACCAAAGAGGAGTTGACTTCAGGTGTGGACCACTCATGTTGGTAATGACTAGGTCTAGGGTATTGTTGCCCCTGGTGGGGGTGTAAATAAGTTGATCCAGGGCATTGGAGTTTATGAATTCCAGAAAGCGTTGAGCTAAGGAGTTGGTACACAAGTAGTTTTCCAGGTGGGGTAGTTGAAGTCGCTCATTATTAGGGTGTTTGGTTGAACCCTAATATTTTCCAGTACATCAAGAAAAGAGGAGTGGGAATCATGGGGCATGGTGGGGGATCTGTAGCAAGCTATAATTTGGATTGCAGTTTTGCCCAGAGTTAGTTGCACTTGGATAACCTCGGATGCATTATGCTGAGCAACGAGCCTGGAGGTGTGGATATCCTTAATGAATATGGACACACCTCCGCCTTTGGTGTTTCGGTCCAGGTTACATGGCCGAAAAGTGTGGTATGAGTTATAGCCTGGTAGTGCAGGGGTGCTCTCTGGAGCATTGAACCAGGTCTCAGTCACTGCACAGATATCAATGTTCTCCATTTTAAGGAGTGCCTCGAGTGAGTGCATTTTGAGATTTAGACTTCTAGCATTGAGTAGCATTACCCTCAGTTTTTGCTTGCCTGTTCCTGTTACAGTGGTGAATTTGTCATTTGAACCTTACCTAAACAAGGCACTATAGGGGCAGCAAGAGCCTTAGCCGGTACCCGGAATCCCAGAGGCGACAGGTGCAGGCCATCTGTGGCAAAGCATCGTGGTCTGTCGACCATGTCATCCCAAGCAGACAGATACTGGATCCACTTAGAATGACACCAGAAGCTTAGCCAATTGTTGAAGTCAATCATTTTGTCCTTGTACTGTGGTATAATTCTGGGTGATGGCAGAATGCTACTCAGGGCAAGGGTCATACCTGCCTGGGCTACAAGATCGGAGAGCTCTTCCATGTCTCTTTTCATGTAGTCCAGGGAGGTATGTCTCAGGTCATTCACAACAACATGGACAATGACAGAGTCATATTTGTACTTGTTGTGGAGTGACCTGAGTGCATGGGTTATGTGGTGGATCGTGGCACCCAACAGGCAGCTGACAGTAACCTTCTCCTTGTTTAGCCTGGTGAGTGGGACATCAGTTTGCCTGACTATAGAGTCACCTATGACTAGTGTGTTGGGTACGTTGTTTTGCCTTATTGGCTGTGGTTGACTGGCACACTGTGTCTGTGGGCTATGTGTTATTTGGGTTGTGTTGGGGGATGGAGGTTGCTTGCGTTTCTGCTTTGGAGGTCTCTGTTGCTTAGACAGATTATTATTGAGAGCCTCCGCGAATGTTTTTGTGTTGCTATGTGTGGATTTTGGTGGTGTAGATTTAGTGAGACTATGTGATGAGTGTGGTGTGGTGAAAACGTTTACCTTCTCCTCATGACTGTCAAGTTCAGTCTTGGTCGGAGAGAGCTTTACCTCCAGTTTGGCTAGATAAGTGCATCTCTCACAGGATGTAGTGTTGGGTGGTAGGAGGAGAGGGTTGTCTGTGTACATGAGGCAATTTCTACATTGCCTCAAGATGCCCAGATTCATCAGATAGACAGGAGAAAACACTGGGAGCTGACCTTTGGACATGCTCGAATAAAAAACTATTTTCCTCTAGATAAGTGAGGAAAGTTAGTACAAAAGCTGTTTTTCTCTAAGCAAGTGGGAAAAGTAATTACAAAAACTGTTTTCCTCTAGATAATGAGGAAAATTGAGTGCTATAGCAATTAGTAGCTTATTTAGTGCTTACAAGTTCTGAAAAAGTGCTGAGGACGAATAAGCAAATGTAAGAATCTGTATCTGCACTAGATGAGTTACAGGACAGAAGTGCAAATGCAGGCTTTCAAATCAGAAAGTTGAGAGAGATGGAAGAGATTGCCCAAACGGCCAATAACTACAATTTCAACTCTATTTTTTAAACATCTCTTCTTGTGCAGTCTCATATTCAGCCAGCCTTTTCCTCAATTCACCCTCTGAGTTTTGCAGTTTTGCAACCCTATCTGAATATCTGTTTTAAGCTTCTTCCATTTTTTTCCAGCTTTTTATTGTTTGTGTTGATATACCCCACAAATGTTTTGTTTATTTTAACCAGTTCTGTGTGCAACTGCTTTATACTCTCCTCTAGGTTACTGGAAGTCATGTCTGGAACTTTTACTGCTTTTTGCTGAAAAACTGCAGTACTCTTTTCAGTCTGTGTTTCTTTCTCACCTTTTTGTAGCTGAATTTCAGGTCCTTTATATTTCTTTTTTTCCTGGCATTCAGGCAGCATGTACTAGCCAGTTTCTGAAATTTACCCAGTCATCTAGGTCCACTGGTCTTCTTTGCTAAGTTTCTGTTTTCAGACTGGGAGAGCCAGAGTTAAGCTGTTACTCAGTGTGCAGCCATCTTGGAAATCCAGCCTGGACTCTCCATTAGGTCAATGGGCAGAGGAACTCTGCTTTACCATTTCTTTCCTATTGGCTACAACCATAACCATGGCATCAACCTGGACTCCCTGCTCCAGTGTGCTCAATCCTTGGGTGGGGCTAAAATTTTGCCTAGTCTGTTAGCTCTACAGTATCCGTCTCCATCCACATCTGGTGAGAAGCAGGATCTATGAATTTGTTCGCTGGGGCGGCACCCAAGAAGCAGACGGGCCAGACCCAAAAGCCTCCAGGAACATCAATTCCACCTGGGAGGGGGTATCAGAGGACCACCCACCTTTTTGTTTCAGGAGCTCTAGAATATCTCCAAAGGAGACATCTGAGGGACCTTTCCCCCTAATCAAAATTTGTGTCCTTCATGAGAGATTCCTGAGGGGAATCTACATGTCTCCTCTTGCACGTTCTCTTCTGAGAGACTTCCTCAGTGGGGTATTCTGAGGAAGTATCAGAAGAGATGATAATGTCCTGATGAACCAAATGGAGACTAGTCAGGGAAGACTGTCCCAGTAGAATAGACAGATGAGGCTCAGAGCATAGAACCGGAGGAAGTAATGTGGCCTGATCTGAGGACGGGGCAGAGATGTTCCTTCTCTAGACAAAGAGAAAGCCCTCTCCACAATCTCAAAAGCAGAATGCCTAGGGAGACATAAGTTGACAGCAAAGGGGCCATAGTTCCCAAACCATCAGCTCCTGTAACCCCATCAGCACTCCACATGAGGAGGAAGTTGGAACAGAGCTGCCAGCACCAAAGCCCTGAGAGGAAGAGATGGCGCAGAAAGCTTCAGTCACACCCACCCCACCCCACCCCCAACCTAGCACTGGCTTTTCGGCTCCGAGAACCTTCCAGCTCTGAAAGGCTCAGAGCTGGGATATTCAGGGAAATCTCCAGAGTCAAAGAACAGACTTTCTTCAGATCTGATGAGGGCACCCCCAGGAGTCTCAGATCTATGGGCTCTGAAATGGTGGATCAAATTGGAGAAGGAGATACCAAGGGGAAAGTGGACAAATGACAGCTCACAACGACCCTCTGAAAAGCTTTTGGAAGATCTAAGAAATTATGTGGAAGATGGAGTTCTGGAATGCCTACAGGGAGATCCCTCCAGGAAGGGTGAAGGAAGCTGTGAAGTAATCAGATCCGTTATGAGTGGAGGAGTAAGGATCTGAGGGGATCTATGTTTTAAACCAGTCATATCTCAGGTAGCAGGATCTGACTTTTTATGCATTTTAGAAGAAGACTCTGAAGAAGGAGCCAGTGAGGAAGAATGGTCCAGTGATCTCTTATGCAATCCCTTTTCCTTGACCATAGAATCTGACTTTCCTTTGCCGGACTTTTAGTAGGGGTTTGAGCCCCAGCAACTGAAGAAGTAGAGGAAGAAGGAAGGAGGCCTCTCAAGATTAATTTATTTCTCCAGTCAGTTATGGCTCTGGAGTTAAATCTAGAACAGACTGAACAATCTCCATCCAAATGTACCAGTTCTAAACAATAATGCACTCCCTAAGGGCATCTGAGTTGGGAAGCTCAAACCCACTGGTAATGCACTTTTTAAACCCAGCAGGCTTGTCAGCCATTGTTATCAAAGAAGACAACTACCTAAAGATACTAGGGATAGATAAAACTTGTTTTGTATAGATGAAGGGGATAAAGAAAAGAAGTAAAGAGATACAAAGAGATAGGAATGATCAACAATGATAGAAAGAGAGTATTCTAATGAGAAATCATAAAGGAAAAGAGTACCAACAACAGTACTTTAAGGGAGTGAGATGATAGGGGCAAGTGCCAGCATAACCAGCCGGAGTTTTGTAAAGAATGGTATGTCCTTTGAATATCAAACTGATTTATACAAAATGCTTGTATTACAAATGTATTAGAACTGTATGTTATTTGTATACCAAACTAATTTTGTACAGATGCTTGTGCTGAAAATGTATTTGTGAGCTTTGCTTGTATTAATTGTGTTAAAATGTATCTAGAGTGCATCCTGCTGAAATGAAGAGAAATGTGCACACATTACGGTATTTGAATTAAATGTATATGAGAGGACACTGGCACAGCAACAGTTAACCGGGCTTATTTTAAGAAAAATAAGGGAAAAATCATTGACCGTTACCCCGCAGTGCTGAGCTGGCACAGGGACAGTTGGTCTGGGAGCAGCCATTATCTGTTAGCTTTTATAAAGAAGGGGGGAGTGTTGTAAATGTTTCTGGCTCCTAGGCACTGCCATAAAAGCTCTAAATGTATATTGCAGCATTCTTCTAAATTTCTATCTCAAACTTCAAAGGGGAATAATGTGAAAACATAGAGTCAGGTGACCAGATGAGGTCATTCTGCCAGCCCTTTTGAAATTTATATTTTAGATATCACAAAGAGAAATATCAGAGAATAGAGTATTCTTTTTGGCACCTGGCTAGAAAGACTGCTCACGTATTTCATTTTGCCTTGCCCAAGTAAGTAGCTTAACTAGGGAACAATAAAATTCTCTTAGTCAGTCAGGAATACAGTGAAGCTTAGTTTGGTATTTTTTTTTATTTGTCTGAGCCTGTCCATCAATGTTCTTTTCAATATTTCCTGTGATCTGAACTCTGTGGTTTACTGTGAACATATATTGAGTATTTTATGCTCTTTTATTATTTATTATTAAATATATTTATACATTTTATTGTGACTGATTATTGTAGATAGTACTTAACCTTTAAGAGTACTTATATTTGTTTGGTGACACTGTGTGGGCCACTCCAGAAGGCCTAGCGGTCTTGGTGAACTTCTACCATTTGTGTTAGTATTAATATTGCACAGTATAATTGGACACCCTTTGTTAAGGGCCTTATAGTAGCTGATTGTGAAGTGCCTGGTGCCAGTGATATCTACTTTATACTCTGGGCAGAATTGGGCACAGCAGGTAAACCTCTGCCAGCCTTTCCCAGGTGTGTGTGTGAAAATTAAATTTCTCAGTGTATGTGTGTCAGCTACTTGGAGCAGGGATACGAAACACTGAGTTCACAAACAGGGTGCTGGAGGACTTGGCTTGGACAATCGGCTGAGGATCTAACCCTACAGCTGTACCAGTGGGGAGTCTTATTGGATATCTGGATGGAGACAGATATAGAGACATTCAAACCCTGGGCTGAGTGTGTTCCCTGAATGCTCTTAAGGGAAATTGTACTTGATACAGAGAGGTCTGCATCTGGAAGTACTGACTGTATCCATTTGCATTCCAAGAGCACGTCCCTCCCCAGAGTCAGTGGTGAGGATTCAGGCTCTTTGATTACTGGCCCAGCTTGGGGACTAGTGGTACCCATCACATATTGGTAGCAGTGGTGGGATCATCACATGCTCACAGGGAGTACCAAAAATAGGTAGCTAAAACTAGTTAAAAAGATTCAGGGTGAGAGGTAGCAGAATTAGAAAAAAAATATAATAGAAAAATCAAACTTAATAACTCACGAAAAAGACTAAAGGTAACTCCAGAGCTCGAGAGTGACAAAATCCACATCTAAAGCTGAATGGCGGCAAACGAGATCTGAGGTATGTTAGGCTGGCAGGGAATTGTGGGTAAAGGGAGTAGCTTGAGAGTTCTAGATCTGATGATCTGGTTGAAGCGGCCAAGTCAGTTGAGGAATGAATGAAAAGGACAGCATCATATATATATATATATATATATATATATATATATATATATATATATATATATATATATATGTATTCATTTCTTTACTGAACAGTCCAAATTAAAAATAGGTATAATTTATAACATACATATATTTCTAGAAACACACCAAACTGATAAAATCCTCACTTTAATAATATGTTGATGTGATTTTACTTCTTGTGTAATTATGTGAATAAACTACAAATTCTGATTATATTCGTTTTAATCAAATGCATAACTTGTCTAAACACATCCTGTTGGAAAAAACTCTTAGACTATATATTCCATCTAAACCTAATATAATCTGCCAAAGTTGCAGACTAAACTGTCACACTCAAATGAATACTTTAAAAAACACAATGGCAGCTAACCTTAAAATAATTTACAAAACTACTAATAGTAGAAAAAACAAAGCACATACAGTGATCAGAAGATCATTATCCCCCACCTCCCTTAATTAAATACAGAATCATGGTATCTTAACAAACAAAAATTAACTAAATGCATTCTTATAATCAAACACAAAGACTCAAACACTTCCCCACTGAGGAGACCAAATGTGAAGTCGGAGACCAAATGAGAAGTCAAAGAATCTAAGAGGGGTCCTGATGAGTTATATGTTTTTGACTTGGCTTTGATCGTTGTAAACTAAACTTTCATACTCTGTATTTTATCAGTTAAACAACTGTAACCAAAGAAAACAGCCATTTTCAGTCATAAAAATAACTAAGTAATTAATCAGAAATAATATCTAGGGCATGTGGCTCTTCCACCCCTCGGCAGTGGTTTCCTGTAGCTTTGAAAAATAATAGCCACTCTACCACACACACACACACACACACACACACACACACACACACACACACACACACACACACACACACACACACACAGTGATTGAGCGGTATATTTTAAATATTGTTCTTATAAATTTAAAAACTTGCTAGAATGACATGATTTCTGTTGCCATGCACTCCACACAAACAGAGTGAGCAAGTGATCCCCTGGCAGCAGCAGCATCTCCTGAAAGTTTCCATACCTCTTAAAGTCTTACCACAAGAAATCTGGACAGAGCCACAAATAAAGGGGAACAAAGGAAGAAAAATAGGGATGGAATTTAAATATTGCTCTTATAAACTTAGAAACTTGCTAGAATAATATGGTTTCTGTTAACATGCATTTTCCATAAATGCGCGCGCGCACACACATGCACACACGCACGCATGCACACACACATACATACACACACACACGCACGCACGCGCACACACACACACACACACACACACACACACACACACACACACACACACACACACACACACACACACACAGTTACCTCTCAACTGTGCAGATTTTCGCAGAATGTCCTGACTTTTGCCTCACATTTTTGGTCTGTTTCTCATAAATTTGTGATTTTCTGGCAAATCACTGAGGACCAAAGTCAGAAAGTTGATAGGATAACATATTTTGCCTTAGCATGAATTTTCTGAAGGGTATGAAGTTTGAAACTCAAATGTTTTCCTATTCTTTCTAAGTTTGAAAGAGCAATATTCAAAAAGTGTCCGTATTTTGGGCCTTTGTGCCCTACTATTTATGGTTTTGTTCAGATTTCTTGTTCTAAGAGGTTGAGAGATATCACACAAGACAGACTGACACACACACACACACACACACACACACACACACACACACACACACACACACACACACACACACACACACACACACACACACACACACACACACACACACACAGTGATTGAGCAATCCCAACAAAGGAACAAAAATAGGGACGGATTTTAAATATTGCTCATACAAACTTAATTCTTTTATATTTAGGATAATAACTATATATAAAATTTATACACTGTGTTATCTTCATTTTAGGGGTCAAATAAGTTTTGTGGCTCCCGATGAATTTTATTTGGTCGGAGAGGGGCCAAAATGGCTTTTTTGATAGTGAAGGTTGCAGACCCCTGATCGAGGAAAAGGTTGTAAACACAAAAAATAATTGCTACAGTATTTCACTAAAAGCTCATGCATTTCTGTATATTTCTTTAGAATTGGTTAGGCAGTACACACAGCCAAAGCCCAGTGTTCTAAGCCATGGCTAATCATATATCTCTATCAAGCTGATGTGACTGAAGATATTTAGCATTTTATTATGCAGTATTATGAGCAACAAGGGAATCTAAAGCTCTCTGTGCTGTGTAGTCATCATGCTACAAGGCAAGTGTAATAGACTAGAACAAATTATCTTACTTGCTTGAAACAATTAATTATCAATGCAGATTTTTGTGCTTTTTTCCTGAGTCAGTTTGGAAACAGATGACTGATGGAAGCTGTTCCTATTTTCTGTGCAAACTAATTCATACATGTGGAGGTGCAGCTGATAACAGCATCCACAATTTTTTCTGCTGCTTACTCTGAGATGTTCCCTCTTTAGAATGTATTGCCTCTGAAAATGACAAAAGGATGAGAGAGGCATAACCTTTCAGATATGAGTACATACAAGTCATGCATGCAGTCTGTTCATTAAGCTACAGAATACAAACAAAGTTTGTTTATGAAGTTACAGTATATGAACAAAATCTACCTGTCCTGATCTAACAGGGCTGCTACCAATTTCCTAAAGCTGGTGACATACTGATGAGCACATCAGTAGGCTTTATTGTCTTTTAACTGAGTTGGTTACAGATCTGTTTGTCTTTTTATTCTTCTCTGTTTTTCACCTCTCTCCCATGATCATCAAATCCCTCTCCGCTTTGTTCTACAGTCACATTTATTCACTTTTGGAGACAGCCCTAAGGCACATTTGCCCTCTCAGGGTAAGAACTATGCTCTGAAGAGTAATGCCATCATCAGCAAGACTAGAAGGCTTTCTTAATTCTAAATCTTTAACCCCACTGTACATGCCACACAAGCAGTCCCAGGGCTTGGCACTGAATGTGTCCAGTAGGCTGTGTTGCTGGTTTACACATGCAATGTAAACCCTCAGCAGGGCTGGCCTTAGGCCAATTGGACCTACTTGGCCCAATAGGGCCCCACACTAGGTTATGACAGGTCTATGGCTTATGTGGCCAAGAGATTTGCCTGAGAGATACTACAGCAAAGTACAAGGCATTTTCCTACTGAATGTCTTGGTCCCATAGCAATTGCAGGTATTTTTAGTGGAGCAGACAGCATGTAATGCACTAGTGGTATTGTCTCAGAAGATGATGACCGATAAGAGAGGAACTGGGTTTTAATATGCTTCCCTTGCTGAAGTGGAGTTTGTGATCGGTTGCTTATGAATACAGTTACAAGAAATAGCTGTGGAACAGTCAGTCTCAGAAATGTACTCTAGTAAGCATAAAAAAACAGGTGCTTTAATTTCATTAAAATGAAACATGACTTGTATGTGCTGATGGGAAGCAAAAGTGATACAAAAATTATTTACTTGGCTGAAACTGTTCAATTTCAGTCACAAACAAAATCCAGGGGGGTGGGTCAGGCAGAAACTTAAACTAGAAAATGGCTGGGCTAGACTGGAGAGAAGTTTTGGAAAGGGAAGTATATTACAGAAATCCTAACAAACAGTGTGGATTTCACTTGCTCTCCCTACAGCCATGTGAGCTTACTTAAGACATTCTTACTTCCTTCTGCTTGCCAATATATGACATTTAGTGATTACTCTAAATGATCCCTGCATGTAATCCTTACTGTTGCCCATGTGATCTATTGTATGGCTGGCAAAAATTTGCAGGTATTTCTCCACGTTCCTGGCTTAACAACTAGAACTTCCACTGAGTGACCTCTCAAACTCTTGTATCAGATGCACATGGGATATATGCAAATGACCCTTATGAACATCAGGTGTTTCATCTATATGGAGATTCTGAATGCCCATGACTTATTTCTTTTTAAGTCGTTTCAATGGACAATTTCAGGCCAATAAAGCCAAACCCCACTAGCTGTGGATATGCATATTTCGGTCTTGTTATGACCTCATCAGCACAGCACAAGCAGAGTGTTTGACTAAGCATAAGAAACACAGGGATCTTATACACAGCTGATGTCCATTACATAACAGCCCTGTGTTTCTTAGGGTCTATATTATAGGAACGAGAGTTCATATAATCGAAAGCTATAAACAGCAAAAATTCCGGACTTCGAACCCTTTATTGTGGGGGGCTGCACCCCCACACCCCCTGCTAATTATATATACCAACTCCGAGATTGCACTACAGTGAGGAAAGGGCAAATTTCCCGATCTTCACTATACCGTGATCTCACAAAAAACACATGGATGAACGGCATTTTCACGTATACAGCCGACTTATATTTTGGACTTTCGTTGTTCTAGTAGGAACCTGTTTCTTACACTTAGTCAAACAGTCTGCTTGTGCTGTGCTGATGAGGTCATAACAAAGCCTATCCTAGACCTGGAGAAGGAATCTAGTTTACAGTGCTATGCAAAGGTGTGCAGAGAAGACCAATTTGCTGCTTCTAGAATTCAACCCTTTCCAAAAAGACACTGATGAAGCCAAGGTCCTGGTAGCATGAACCTTGACTATGTCTTGAATTGTTTTGTTGTAGTAGGTATAAGAAAAGGGTCTATATTATAACAATGAGCAATCAGATGATCGAACGTTGTTATATCGACCCCTAAATCTCGAAAACTCTAAACAGCGAACAACCAGAACAGTGATTTTTTCCCAGGGGAAAAAAAATCGCTGTTCCCAAAAAAAAAAAAAAAAACCACCTAAACACTAAATAAAGTGAGGGGCTTTGCCACCCACACCTCTCCTACTTAAATATACCAACTTCGAGATCGGACTACAATGGAGGAAACGGCACAACCTGGACAGCCGGCCCAGCTATTTCTTTCCCTGGGAAAAAAATCGCTGTTCCGGACATTCTCTATTTTTCCGGTTCAACGCTTAGTGTTCGACCTAACAGCGTTCAATCATCTGATCGTTCACTGAACTAAAGTAGACACTAAGAAAAGATAATAGCATTAGACAATCATTTGAAAACAGCCTGCTTTGATACAAGTTGTCCTTTTTTTTATCTTCACAAGAAATGAATGATTGGTCAGAGTTCTTGAGAGATTTTGTTCTGTCCAGATAGTACCTGAATTGGCTTTGGACATCCAAGGAATGCAGCATCCTTACTCTCTCATTTTTAGTTTCTGGAAAGAAGACAGGGAGATGGATAGTGTGGCTTAAGATAAACTTGGATCACACTTTAGCATAAATGAAGGATTGGTTCTTAAGGAAAAAGAGATAAGGTTGCCCACCACAAAAGCATGCAACTCAATTACTGTTACTGCAGGGGGCAGAATAATTAGTAGCACTGTTTTCAGTGTTAAGAACCTCAAGTCAGCCTGATGAGCTGGTTCAAAGAGAGCAAGAGTTACATATTCTAACACAAAATTAAAATCCCAAGATAGTGCCAAATCCAGAAAAAAAATGTGAATGCGCTGAAGTCTGCAATAAACAAATACTGGAACCAGGCTTTGTCAATACCCTTGCAGAGGTAGACAGTCCAAAGCAGTATGACAGAAAACTGACAGTATGAGCCATATACAGAAAATTGTGAGAAACACTTCAAATATTTGCCAATGAGAATGTGATGATAGCCATCTTTTAAGTCTAACTTAACCATGAAAGTTGTAAAGGGATAAGACGTAACAGGGTCTGAAGGAATACAATTTTGAACTTAAGGACCCTGACCAAAAAAATTGAGAAAGAAAATGTCTAGCATGGTTTTCGAAGTTCCTTCTTTCTTTGACACCAGAAAATCTTGAATAAAACATTTTCCCATCTGGCAGGAAGGCAATATTTCTATGACACCCTGAGATAACACCTGTTCTAGAACTGGCTGAAACAGGGATATTTGGTTTACTGGGTAAGAAGGAAACCACCAAAAAGGAAGGTGAGACTTCCTTTACCATAAGTACCTATGTTGAATGACTTTCAATACATTTGTCTAAAATAATCTGATATGTCAGAAGAACATATAGACTCAAGGCAGAGAAAGAAAACAGGGGGAGAGGAAGAGATTTCCAGGGAGGGGTGGGGGAGGAACCTGAAGAAGCAAAGAGTCATTCTGGCTTTTTGGACTGTCCTTGATTTTCAGGGGCTCTCCCTTTCTCCTTGGAGACTACTGGTCATTGTTCTTTAAAATCCTGTTTGCTGGCACCTTGGTGCATCATTTTTTTGTTTCTTTTTAATGCAGCTGAGGTGAAAAGTATTTTTATGTGTTTTGGAAGATTTAGGTCACCCCTTGAATGAACTTTCTCCTCTCCAGTCTCTTAAGGGCTAAACAGACCTTCCTTGTTCATGGGTGAATTGAAAATATTGGTCTTTATGTCTTCTGGTAACTTTTGAGAATGTAACCAATCAAACCTATTCATGACAGACCCAGAAGCAGCATCTCTGGAGTCAGTGTCAGCAGTTCTGTTTGCTGGCACCTTGGTGCATCATTTTTTTGTTTTGTTTTAATGGAGCTGAGGTGAAAAGTAATTTTTATGTGTTTTGGAAGATTTAGGTCACCCCTTGAATGAACTTTCTCCTCTCATCAAGTTTCTTAAGGGCTAAACACACCTTCCTTGTTCGTGGGTGAATTGAAAATATCAGTATTTATGTCTTCTAGTAACTTTTGAGAATGTAACTAATCAAACCTATTCATGACAGACCCAGAAGCAGCATCTCTGGAGTCAGTGTCAGCAGCATCCTCAGAACACTTTAAAAATGTTTGATTACATGAGAAACAGATGATATAGAGGTATTCAAATTTTTTCACCTCAGAAAAGAGAAGGTTAATAGCTTTTTCATGTTCTCAAAAGACCGAAGCAAAATCTACAACATGGGAGCCTGCCTGGCAGTTTAAAATTTTGAATGTTAAAGTGAAAGCACAATAAACTTTCTTCTAAATTTGTCAAAAGCTTTCCCATCCTTGTCAAAGGAAATGGGATTAGCACTAACAATCTGTTTAGCAGAGGCAGTTTTAGATAAGGAAATTACTGCAGGGTCAGCTTTAGAATAGAAAACAGATATTTGTGAGTGTGGGATTCCTTGTATAACCTATCTGGCTTTCTAGGGTCAGGCAGTTAACTAACAGGTAAGTTGCAACCTGGCAGGAAAACATAGTGCAGAGCAGATAAAACAAGAGATATAGCTGCAGGCTGTGGAATATCTAGCTGTTATAAATCTTAATTCGTCCACTGTGAAACAGGAATTTTATTTTGTTCCCATTGAAATACCTCTTTCATTTTAGTTAAAGGCTAAGACAAAAAAGAAGTTATATCTTACCATAACATTCCATCTGTGTTGTCGATCTTCTTCCATTCATCACTGATGGGTTCAGTTCTGAGCCCTCAGAACCAAATCGGCCTAATACCAAGCTTGCGTATACCAAAAACTCTCAAGCTAAGCTGCTACCTACAATGCCCTTCTCCCAGTTACCTCAGATCGAGTTTGCATGCAACATACAGAATTAAAAGCAGAGATTATTTCTCCGCAGAATCCCTAAGAACACAACAAGGACCCATAAGATCCACCAGGAACCTTTGGTGGGGGATGGAGGGTGGAATGTGATGAATGGAAGAAGCTCAACAACACAGATGGAATGTTATGGTAAGACATTTATTTATTTATATTTATTTATTTATTTCAGTTTGATTACCGGGGAAGTCCACTGGGCCAAGTAGTGCCGATTTTCAGTGGAGGCCCGGGGAGAAAAGCTCCAAGAACAGTATAATACAATATAGGTTACAGAATAAAAGCTCCAAGAACAGTATAATACAATACAGGTTACAAAATGCAAATAAAGATTACAAAGTAAAAATACATACAATATAGTTTGTAAAAACAAGTAGGGTTAATACATTTGAGAGTTGCAGAGAACTTGATGGCAGATTGCCTTTATTGGAATAATTTGGGAAAAACACTGGGAGCTCAATGGAGTGGTTGACAGAGAAATCAGAAATCACTTTGGGGAGAAAAGATGGATTAGCACGAAGAGATACTCTGTCTTTATGAAAGATTAACTTCTTTATCTGATGTTGTTAATCTTCTTCCCATTCATCACTGATGGGACAGAATCCCAAGCTACTTGAAAACCTGGGTGACACTTATGGAAGAACATTCCTGAGAACCACTGAGCCAAAGGCCGCTCTTCCTCTGGAGACCATTCCAATTTATAATGTTTGATGAAAGTATGGGATTTAGCTAAATGGCTGCTGCGTAAATGTCGTCCATAGAAGCTCTGGCGTGAAAAGCAATTAAAGTTGCTATGGCTCTTGTTGAATGAGCTTTGATATTAACAGGTTTAAGTTCATTTGCTTGTGAGTATGAAAAAGTAATACAATCTCTGAGCCATTTTGATAAAGTGACTTTTATTACAGCATATTCCATTTTTGGTCCAGAGAAGGAGATGAAAAGTTGATCCAACTTGTGGAAAGATTTAGTCCTGTCCAAGTAAAAACGTAATTGTCTATGTACATCCAATGAGTGTAGACAATATTCTCCTTTATTGGAATAATTTTGGAAAAACATTGGGAGCTCAATGGAGTGGTTGACAGAGAAATCAGAAATCACTTTGGGGAGAAAAGATGGATTAGTACGAAGAGATACTCTGTCTTTATGAAAGATTAAATACGGACTCTTGATGCATAAGGCTTGTAATTCCGATGTCCGTCTAGCTGATGTGACCTCCACCAAAAATAGAGATTTCCAGGATAGAAATTTAAGGTCACATTTTGCAGCAGGCTCAAAAGGGGGTAAAGAAAGAGACTGTAATACCAGAGAGAGATTCCATGTCTCTACAGGCTGCCTGATTGGAGGTCTGATATGGAAAACTCCTTTGAGAAAGGTCTTGCAAATGCAGGTGGAGATAAGTGGAACACCTTCTACACCATTATGAAAATTGGAGATAGCTGTCAAGTGGGCTCGAAGAGTAGAAGCTGATGCTCCATTCTCAAAACACTCAGAAAGGTATTGAAGTATAGTAGATACAGGAGCTCAGAAGGGGTCTAACATCTGTTGTTAAGACCAGAGAGTGAACCTTTTCCACTTATCTCTGTTAGAGTTTTCTAGTCGATGGCTTATGGGAGGCCAAAATAATATCACGAACAGGTGAGGAGAGGATTTCCTGCCTGGCAACTAACGGAAGTGGAGAAACCAAGCTGTCAGCTTGACAGTGGACAGATTTGGGGGAGTCACCCCTTGGGGGTGAGAGATTAGGGCCTGACGAGCATCCAGGATCCATGGAAGTTGTAATAGGTGAGGCCGGAGGAAGGGGGACCACACTTGTCGAGGCCAGAATGGAGCAATGAGGATCACCTTGCATCTCAACCAAATTGCTTTCTTTAAAAATAGGGGTATCAAGGGAATTGGAGGATAAGCATAGAGGAGACCCGTGGGCCAATCATGAGGCAAAGTGTCTCTTTGTGACTCCCCTTCTGGGGGGAAGGGGGCAAAGAAGCTGTTGCATTTGGTGTTTGAAGGGGAAGCAAAGAGATTGCAGCAAGGCTGGCCCCAATGGCTGAAAATTTCTGCCATCATGTTCGGATTGAAAGACCACTCATGTGGAAGGAGGATGCATCTGCTTAGCCTGTCCACAATCACGTTGATGCTCCCCAGGATATGCGTTGCTATAAGAAAGCGGTTGGAAGCTATCGCCCAGTGCCAAATTCTCATGGCCTCTTGACACAGGGGGGGTAGGATTTGGTCCCTCCTTGTTTGTTTATGTACCAGACTACTGACATATTGTCTGATTGAATTGCAATAATTGTCAATGGAAGGAGCAGATGTAGTGCTTGCAATGCCAACAGGACTGCTCTCAACTCCAGAACATTGATATGCAAGTTGGCCTCTAAGCTGGACCACGTGTCTTGGACTGTCTTTCCCTGAAAATGGCTCTCCCACCCTATCAGGGAAGCATCCGTGGTCACAGTGGCATTGGGATGAGGGATCTGGAAGGGGCAACACAAAAGATTTTTGTTTGGCATCATCCACCAAAAAAGATCTTGCTTGCAGGAATTGGTGAATAGAATCTGTGAGTTTAGGGGGAGAAGATCTGCCAACCATTGGGGCAAAAGGAGCCATTGTAACAGTCTCATATATAATCTTGCCAGAGGAACATCCAGAATGGCTGCAGCCATAGACCTCAGAGCCTGGAGAACTTCTCTTGCTGACACCTTTCTTTGACAGAGTATCACTTGCACTTGTAATCTTAACCTCTGAAGCCTGTAAGCCGGAAGAGATACCAGGCTTGTTCGAGTATTGAAAACAGCCCATATAAATTCCAATTGCAGGGTAGGATATAGATTGGATTTTTCCCAATGGACTGTGATGTCTAGAGACTCTGCCAGTGAGAGACTGTAGTGGAGGGCTATGGTCAGGAGATGCTTGGTGGGGGAGGAGAGGAGCCAATCGTCTAAATATGGAAACATCTGGAATCCCTGAAGTCTCAGATGAGCTGTCACCATTGCTAGGCATTTCGTGAAAACTCTGGGGGCCGTCGAGAGACCGAATGGCAGGGCTCTGAACTGGCAATGAATGGCTCCTAGCTGGAAGTGAAAGAGACTCCTGGAGCATTTGTCCATTTTGATGTGGTAATACGCATCCCAGAGGTCTATTGAGCACATCCAAACATCCTCCCGTAAAAAAGGGAGAATGGATTGTATAGTGACCATGCGGAATTTGGTTTGAACCACTGATTGTTTAGATGGCTGAGATCCAATATGGGTCTCCAGTCCCTGGTCTTTTTTGGCACCAAAAAGAATCTTGAGTAAAAACCGGATCCGCATTGATCTGGGGGGACTGGTTGGATGACTCATTCTTAACACAGCTTTCTTATCTCTTTAGGAGCTTCTTCCCTTTGACTGGGTGAAACATCGGGAAGGTTCTTTGTAGGTTTTGGGTGTGATATTACAGGGATGTAATAGCCTCTGGAGATTATTCTCTGCACCCACTGATCATTTATAATAGAGTGCCAGGCAGTTTGGTGCAGAGAAAAAGGAGCCCCTACTGCTTCCAGAGGAAAGCAATCAGGCAACGCTTCAGGAACGTTGATAAGATTGCTCGGAGAACAAATCCCTGGAGTCTTGATTTTGGGGAGCCCCTCTGCCCCTAAAGGGGTGTCTTCCATCACTGGAACCCCCCCTCTGCCTCTGGGGGAATCCTCACCACGTGCTTTGCAAAAAGGACCTTGAGATTTTTTGTACCATATTTTCCCACTCCTCTGGTTCCTGGAAAAAGAAAGTTGAGGCATGGAAAAATATAGGCCAATGGCAGATAAGGTCTCTCCATCCTGCTCGCACCTAGCCAGTGTGTCCTTTACTTTAGAACCAAACAAGGACGATGTTTCAATAGGGGCATTCAAAAAGGAGGACTTGAAGGAGTCTGCGAGGTCACAGATGCGCATCCAGGCATGACGTCTCATGACTATGCCTGCACCCACAGCTCTAGCCGCCCCTTTGGTTGCATGGGAGAGCAACCTCATGGAAGAGTTGGAGATAGATTCAAGGATGGCAAGTTGACAGGCAACCTTGTCCCAGAGACTTGACCTGCGAAGGCTCCAGAAAGTTTGGAGATCAGATCCCTTTGGAGTCTCGTGAAATGTGCCAAGTAATTCAGAGACCTAACTGTAAAGGTTGCTGAAGCAAAAACTCACTTCCCTAGTCTGTCCACAGCCCGGGACTCTCTGTTGGGTGGGTGGACAGTAGGACTTTCCTCCGCAAGGTCCTTTTTAGTTGTCACTGCCACCACCATAGTGTCTACTGGCAAACCCCTAAACCAATGGGGATGTTCCTCTGGTGGGGAAAGAATCTTATCTGGTCTCTGGGGAATAGCCTCATTGGGTTCTTCCATGCACACTACATGATGAGCTGGATTAACACGTCGACAGGTGGAGGTCATCCAAGAAGTAGAAGGCTGAGAGCAGAAAGCCTGCAGGAAGATGGACTCCTCCATGGAAGTGTTCGAGGGCTTCCAGCCACCCCTCTGTTTCAATATTTCCAGGATGTCTCTGAAGGAGACATCATCAGAGGTGTCCGTGGGGACACTTCCTCATCATTGTAGTCCATATCCTCTGTGAGAGACTCCTCCGGAGAGTCAAGGTGTTTCCTCTTACACGCCTTCTTCCGAGGGGGTTCTTCAGTGGGAATGTCTGAAGAAGACTTGGAAGGAAAATTACCCTGAACTAGGGTTTCCTGAGGCTTGTGCTCTCAGTGTCCTGGGGAGGTAGCCACTGGTAGCTGTAGCTCAGAGGGAGCAGGGGGGAAGATCTGATGTAGGAGGAGTGCTTCTAGAAGCAAGCACCCTCTCCATCATTGGGAAAGCAGGTCTGCCCAAAGAGGAATGGGAGCTTGGAACCAAGTAAAACAATCCTGGAACTGGGGTCACACCCAGCTCCGTCAGACCTGCTCTCGGGGATGGAGCCTCAAGCAAGAGTGGGGCAGATGTTGCCTTCGGATCCGAGGACGGAATTGATAAAAAACTTGGAACTGTACTCAGAACCGAGGGTTCCACTCCCCAACCATGAGACTGAGGAAGGGATGGTTCCGATGGAACAGAAACCCAAAGGGAAGCCTCAGAGCTTCAGTGAGGGTCACTGTCGGCATAGAGGAAAGGGTTCCCACCAAGAACGTTGGAGCTATGGGCCTCGGAACCGAAGGATCTGAGGGAGGAGTATAAGTGGGAGTCCTGGGAGCAGGAGACCCAAATCCCGAAGTGGGATGAGTCTTAGGAATGTTTGTTATCCCCCTGGCTGTCAACAGCTGGTCCAGCAGGTGCACCGCATTGAATTCAGATGGACTCATGGTGGACCTTACAGATGCTCCCGAAGGGGAGTCAGGCCGGTCCAGAAAAGGGCTATAAGCCTGGCCTAAGAACGGGTCCAATGAGGGGGAGTACTGGGTCCATGGTGTTTGAATTGTCGGCACTGAAGACTTTAACTTAGAAACAGGTAATAGAGGAACTAATGGTGTCGAGAAAGGACTTGGTGACGAGGAGGCACTCGGAGTTGAGGTAATTATCGGCTCCAAGAGAATCGTTGGAACAGTCTTCAGTGCGGTGAAAGATGAAGTCGGAGCCGAGACTATCGAAGACAATAAGGCTGGAGCCATAGTCGTTACAGTAGTTATGATTAGTGCCATAGATGTTGGTGCCGAAGGTGGCGCCGACGTCAAAGTTATCGTCAAGTCCAAAGTGGCAACTGGAGCTGAGCTTGGAACAGAAGCAACAGGAATATTCGGAGCCGAGGAAGCAATCTTGTGTTCAGTAGAAGATTTGTGGGCCTTGTGTTTGTGGGACTTGCCCTTATCACCAGCTGGTGAAGAGGGATCAGAATGTGGACGTTTTTTGTCCTTCACTGGAGGGGTTGAAACCACCGACACAGAAAGGGCCTCTGAGAAAGGTGAGGATAACAGGCCTTTCAAGATAAATTTTTTTTCTCTCATTCAGAGTCCGCTGACTTAAACTCAAACAAATCTGACAAGGAGGTTTCACAGAAAGATGGGAAACCCCCAGACAATAGACACAATCATCATGTAAATCGCTGTTGGGGAGTTTTCCATTGCAGGAAGTGCAACGTTTGAACCCCAAAGTCCTTTTTTTCTCAGACATATCCAGTACACAAAAGGAAAACAAACAAATTACTGCTAGAAAGTAAATAAAAGAAGTAGAAAAGGCAGATAACAATGATGGTATCAAACAATACTACAAGGGTAGGAGAGGGCGTTACCAATGATGGTATAAAGAATACCCGATGGGTAGAGAAAAAGAGTTAGACAGGAAAAAGTTTCAAAATACAGTAACATTTGTAAAAATATATCACTTAGCTGGAGAGTTCGGTAAAATGCTGCTATATGGCTGTGCAGCAAATGAGATCTGAGGTAACTGGGAGAAGGGCATTGTGGGTAGCAACTTAGCTCAAGAGTTTTTGGTGTATGCGAGCTTGGTATTAGGCCGACTCATTTCCGAGGGCTTGGAATCGAACCCATCAGTGATGAATGGCAAGATTAACAACATCAGATTATAGGTCTTCTGAAGGGAAATCTGAAGCCCTCTCCTCAGATTCATAATCTTCAGCTTGTGAAGAAAACATTGAAGCACAACATTCTCCCTCCAATCCCAGCATTTCTGACTGGAAATCAAAGTCAGTAAGAAAGGGAACTATTTTTCTTTTTCTGCCAGAAGAAAAGTTATTCAAATTAAATGCAGAAATGAATTCCCTAGCAAATTCCAGCAAGTCTTCCTGTTAATAGAAAGTGACACAGGAGAACCCATTTTTTAATTTTTTTGTTTTCTTTTCCTGGAGGAAACCATGGAAAAACAACCCATGGCAGGAGCTTTATCCCAGAGATCAGGCACTCTTTCTAGGCTATGCAGTAAACCTTCACCTGCCTCCTCCCCCAAGACCGACAAAAGTGGGTTTCCCTTGACCACAGTGGACATCCCCACAGCTGTGGAGGAGGAGTACAGTTCCAGCTCTTAGTGACTATAGGTGTTATACCAAAGGGACTAGGAAAAATGATGAGTGGTCCACGGATCCAAGTTTGGTCACAGCAGAGTCGCCCATCAGCAGTTGTAGCAGAAAAGGAGCCAGCCTGACACCCAAAGACTTTCCATTAATTTTCTTTTTCTTATAGATGGTGAAAGAAAGAACCAAGGACACTGGTGACTGCTCCATGGGCTCAACTAAAAAAGAAGCCACAAAGATGACCAACGGAGCCTGGAAGAATTTGTAAACCTTATAACAAGGACAAAGTGATTCTGAAGCAAGAAAAAAAGAGTTATGTACTTACCATAACTTGGCATCTGTGTTATCCTATGTCACTATTCATCACTCTTGGATCATAAAATCCAACATCAGATCCGAGCCGGCAACTTTGCAGAAAGCTTCAAGGGTTGAGCTCCTTTTGAACCCAACAGGCTTGTCAGACATGCTGGGAGGAAACACCAAAACCTAAGGGGCACACTAACTTGGTAACCGGGAAGGAAAAAGCTAAGGTCAAACCAGGAAGAAGAACCAGTCACGCTATAACTATAGGACTATAAAGTAGAAAACTATAAAGCTACAAAACTACAGGAGAAAATGGCCGTAACAAAAAGGGCATCAAAACACACTAGAAAAACATTAAATCTACACACTAAATATGTAAAAATTAGAAAAATAATGCTACTTATCCCCACTGGATATTCGAGCCTGAAAATCTGTGTCTGATGCTGAGCACGGCAAACAAGATCTGACAGGTTAGAGGGCAGCAAGGGATCATGGGAGTGGGAGAAGCTCGAGCCTAGAAGCTGTCTGCAAAGTTGCTGGCTCAGATCCGATGTCGGATTCTATGAACAAAGAGTGAGAAATAGTGACATGGATAACATGAAATCACACTGACAACCCACAAAGCACAAATTCCTACCCCTAACATACAAATTTACAGCATATGTAGAAACAAAGTAAAAAAAAAAGATTTTTTTATAGTTTGTTCATTCAAACATTCACAAGAAAATGAATTCTCCTGGCTTAAAATAAAACATTCCATATAAACAAGAATTAGTTGTCCTCAGGAAAAGAAAAAGTAGTGGAAGGTTTTCCCCAACAGGAAACTTATTTGTCCAGCCTTGAATGATTGCTACATAGTCCAGTACCGCAAAACCAGCAGAAGGAGCACACTTTGTCAGCAAGAAAGCTCTGACATGTTTGGTGCTCTAACTACCTTTTGTATGGAGCTCTGTTGGAGATTTTGGCAGTTAGGGTACATGAAGGCATCCTTAACCTTTGCCCTGTTTATCACATACTTGGCAGGGTATAACACTAAGAAGTCAGGCTACTGCAGCAGTGATCTAACACTGAACATCTAGAAAATTAATTACTTGGTTAAGGTTGGACTTGGCTGCAATTTGGCAAAAAGGCTTGCCTGCAACAATGGAAATGTTTCCTTACCATAAAAGGGTTGATGGAGCCGCTCAGGAGTCATCAGCAAGCAAAGACCAAGACTGTCCACAAGTAAAATGTCTTCCACTGGAATATGACTGGCTATTAAAAAGTAATTGGATGACATATCCCATTCTCAAATGCTCACATCTTTTTGATACAAGAGATACGAACAGACTTCCCCTTGCTTGTTGATGCACCACACCACTTCCATTTTGTCATAGTGGAGAGGTATCACAACTTATACATGTAGTCCTGAAATTTGAAATGATAAGAGGACTGTCCTAATCTCCACTGCTCTGATGTGAACACTGACCTCCGCGTTCAGATACATTCAACAGTTTGCCCCTCATAATGTTCCTCCAGCTTGGGGCAGATATAGGAATTTAAACTAGACTGCTTTTTGTAAAACTGGGAAAGTACAGCCACCATTTCAGATGTCTGTTGAAAGGTCTGGAAATCTTTTTTTTAAATGTTTTACTTAAGAACCAACAGTCATCTTAACAGCTTATGCAATCCTCATGCGTGGTGTGTACTTTTAATGCACTGATGGTTTACTGGTTTAATTCTCTAAATACAATCATCTTTATCTGCTGTACAGCTCCACCCAATTGTTATCAGTGGTTACACTTCTTTCTCTTCTTTCACTTACTTGCCAGAATATCTTTATTGATTTCTCTTGAGTACATTAACTTCCTTTAATGTGTACACCATAATTTTCATCTCTTGGCATATAAACCTATAGCTTTTGTACTTTTATTAACAGATTTTATTTGAGGAAAAAAAAGAAGCAGTCCATATACAGAATATATTCTGTATGCGAGACAGGAACCTCTACTCTCTCGTCTCTTCCATGATATGTCAATACCTGAAACACACTCTTTCCCCTTCTCTCCTTACTTCTTATTACTTATGCCTTTTCTTACTCTACTTTAACGATACAGTATTTTCTCACAAGTCCCCTTTTTCACAACTATATAAATTTTTTTATCATCATATTTTTTATTTTTTTCCTTTCTCCTCTTTTTTTTTTCTTTTTCTTGTACTGTTGTTTTTCTCTCTTCTGGTACTAATATGTTATCCTCTTTAGGGACATTCAAATCCCTTATTTAATATTTCCTATTTCCTCCTTTCCTGACAAATGTATGTTTTTTTCCTTACTCTTCTCCTATTACCCCCATCTGCTTCTTCTCTTCCTATCTTCAGTTTCTCCATTTCTTTTTATGCAGTCCTTTCTCTTTTGTCCTTTTTGGTCTCTCTTATTCCTCTTCTTCTGCTATTTTATTCAACAATCATACCACTTCCTTCCTTTAGGGGCCTCCTTCTTTTTCCAGCTTTTTGTAATTACCTTCTTCCCTATGGTTATCATCAGTCCTACCAATTCTTTTACTTCCTCTTTAATTTCATTTTGATAACCTAGCGTGAAGAGTTTCATTGTTAATTTTACACTGCCCCATCCAAGCAGTTTGGTGATCAAAAATGTCTGCAGATCCCCCCTACGTGTAATCAACACCCTACAGCTTCAGAATGTGTGTATCTGTGTTCCCTTTCCTTTTCTACATCTCCAACATGTTCTTCAACATTTGGAAACACCTTTTCTATTCTAGCTGGATAAAAAGTAAAAAATCTACTTTCAGGTCAGGAAAAGGCAAATCCAGTGAATCCTATCTGCACTCTTAAGGTACAGCAGAAAATAATGAAAACAGCGAAAGGATCAATTAATTTTCCCAAATAAATTTCACTTTAAAGGTATGAGTTCTAAAAGCAGTTCCTGCCCTCTTATCAGAGGAAGGATGATGCCAGCAGTAAACAATCCAAAGCAACTTTATTAGCAAATGGACAAGCAATCTTGCATTGTATTCTAGCTGGGGGTATAAAAATATTTTGTGACGATATTACTATGCAAAACTTCTGAATCTTCATGCCTTGGTGGTGTGTCTAGGTAATGTTAGCATTTCTTTCCAATCTCTTTTTTCAGTCTGCATTCCTAGTCTCTTCTCATCTCCTTTTTTTTCCCTTATCTTCCCATTTCCTATCGCTAGTCCATTTCCTTCGTATCCTTATTAATCCTTTGGTTGCTCTGCCTTCATGTTTTCTTACACCTTTTTCTTTAATTAGATCTTGATCTTCCCTTTCCTGGCTCCACATTTTTTCCTTCTTATCTCCATTTACTCCTCAATTCTTAAAGCCCCCATTCCAAAGCTTCCTGTAACTGATACTCACATTATTTCTTCCCATGTCTTTAAATTACCTCCTGGGAGCATTTGAGCCCAGTATCTTACTTCATCCTGTTTTATATGCCACCTCCATAGGGCATTTCTAGGCCCTCTCTCCATATTCATCCCTCCTATTGGCACTAGTTTCTCATTCTAACTGCTCCCCTCTGGTCCCATCAATCTCGTTTTTAATACCTTTTGAGCCTCTCTAGTCCATTCCATGTATAATTCTGTATTCAGAGTCTCTAGCAGGACATCTATTATAACTCCCTTGAGTTTGTGGCTTTACTCTTGATTCAGTATCCTTTTTTCCTGATTTGTATTTTATATCTACTATGTTTAACACACTTAAATCAAACATGCTTGTAAGGTCTACAGCAAATCAGGTACCCCCAGTCCTTCTACACCCACTGGTGCTATAATCCACCTACTCTGGGCTTTTCCCTATCCCAAAGATATTTTTTCATAGGTTTATAGGTTCATAGGTAGGTACTAGGCTATCGGCCCAAGGGCCTATGTAAGCCTAGCCAGCAAGGTTCCATAGCTTACGCCACCCAAGAAAGTTATTTTTCTGTGCCACTGTCCGGCAGAGACACAGAAGTGATCCTCAGGGTGTATTTCCTATTTCCCATCCACTCATCAAGATTTTTCTTGAAATGTGCTAATGAAGAACTTTGCTTGACATAGATGGGTAGCTTGTTCCAGAGTATAGGAAGTCTCTGGGACAGGAATCTATCCCTCCAGTGTGTCCTGTTTATTGTGGTGACAAGGTTTAGGTCCCTAGAGCATGTAGCTCGGAGGGATTGGGATTTCTTTAGGTGCAGCATGTCCAACAGCTCTGGGTTTGACATAGCGTTATATGTTAGGCAGAGATCACCTCGGAGTAGGCGATATGCTAAGGAGTAAAGCTGGAGTTTTTTGAGGCGGTCAGTGTAGGGCATTTGTTTGAGGCCAGTAACCCTCTTTGTGAGGTACTTCTGTGGCCTTTCCAGCTGCTGCAGATGTTCTGTGAGGTACATTCCAAAAGGGGCGTTGTACTCTATAATGGGTCTAATGAGTGACCAGTAGAGGGGAACAATGACCTCCTTTTTCCTGGATGAGAACCCTTTTATGATGAGGTTTGCCACGTAGAAGGACTTCCTGACTACTGTGGCGATGTGACTATCAAAGGAGAGACTATTGTCCACCTGGGTCCCAAGGTCTCTTATCATGCATTCGGTGTTAAGTAGATTGCTGCCTATGTGGTAGTTCATAGGTACAGAGTTTTTACCAAAGGGGATGACACTGCACCTTTTGGCATTGAGCTTGAGGCCATGGCTCTGACACCAGGCATCTGTCTCAGCGGGGCCCTTCTGTAGGATGTCCACATCATTTGGGGACTTGACTATGGCCCCTAGTTTGCAGTCATCTGCGAACTTCATTAGTCAGAGGCCTTCTGTGTTAGCCTTTACTTCAGAGAAGTAGATACCAAACAGGAGAGGTCCCAGGATGGAATCCTGTGGCACTCAACTTGTCACTGCTTTGAGGTCAGATTTGGAGTCTGCAACTTTTACAGTGTGGGTCATTAGCTGTTTCATCTTTTTCAACAATCTATTTCAGGAGGAGACCAGAAAGCTTGACCTGCATAGATAATCAGGGTTTAGGCACATATAAATAACCCGCTCCCTTTGATCTAAGTCCAGCTTTATCACCTTCTAATTCTGGACCTGATTCTTTACATTCCTCTCTGTTTTTTCATATGTACTTTTCATTGATTTCTTTACAATCTCTCCTATCCATATTCCTAAATACCTTATTTCTTTACTTTCTTCCCAAATATTTTCATTTTCTTTGTTTTTCTCTTTCCTTATCTCCCTTTTTCTTCTCCTGTTTCTTTTCCTCTTATCAGCACTGCTTTTGTTTTACCTTATCTATCTTATACCCAAATTTCTTTCCAACCCCTCTCAAGATTCGCCAAAGTCTCCCCTGGTCTTCCTACTGCTTTTTAAGTTAACAGGATGTCAACTACATACAGGGTGATTTTCTTCTCCCTATCTTCTCACCATAGCTCCCTCAAATCTGACCGTCGAATAGTCATTGCCAGTGGTTTTATATAAACTGTGAACAAGGGTGGCAATACTGGGCAACCCTGTCTTGTACTTCTTTCTATCTATAGTGCTTCTGACAGTCTTGCTTTTATTTTCCCCTTGGCTGCCACCCTTCATATATTGTTATAATAATATCAGCCCATTTCTTTGAAAAACACCATCTATCTTTCAACTACTTCAAACATATTGCCTACTCAATTCAATCAAAAGCTTTCTCTATGTCTAATGATATCAATGACAGTTCCTTTATTGTTGAGGTTTATGGTATTATTAGCAGTGTTTCAAATAGATCATCTGTTGTCACCCCCCCCCCAACAAATCACACTTGATTAATTTTTGATAATTCTTCCCCATTCTATCCACTTGTATTTACTTAAATAATTTATAATTGTGGCTTAGGATTGAGAAGGGTCAGTATGAGAATGGAACCATGGGGGTCTTTGCTTTCTTTATGTACTATTGAAATGATGGCCTCCTTCCACGATGCTGGCAGTGTGGGGGGCTTCTATTATCCTACTAAACAACTCTTCCCATTTATTAATCACCCCTGTCTTCCTCAACTCTCAAACTTCTATCAGTATGCCGTCACTGCCAGGGGATTTCCTTCTCACCATTCTATCCCATGCTTCCCTAATTTCATCTTTATGTATCTGTGCTACTAACCTTGCAGTATCATCCTTCTCTACTGTTACAAAGTTTGTCCGTTTCCATTTTTCTTCTTCCTCTCTGTTTCCCTTTTCCTATATTCCTCTTTATACACGTTTGATAGTAGTCACAAAATTCTTCCAAAATGTCCTCTAGTATTGCCCCATCTGACCATCATTCTATTCCCTAATCCTAAATAACCTTTTCTCTACTTACTGTTGTCTTAATCTGGTTGCTAATGCCTTCATCACCCTCCAAGTTTTATGTTGCTGTTTTCTTTGCCCAAATTATTACATTTTCATTTTCTGCATTTATTTTATTTCCCCTCTCCCTACCCTTGTTAGCATGACTGTCTCTGCTTCAATCTTTTTATATACCTAATACCTCTTCCACCATATTACCTTTTATTTCCTCGTTTTTTTCTATCCTTTTCTTTTAGCATTTTTTTGAATCTCTAGTTTTACTCCTACTTTTAGCTTCTCCAACACTCTTCCTCCTCCCTCTCCTTCCTCACTTGCTGTCTCTCTGTCTTTTCTAGCTGCTATCCATTCACCCTCTTCTTCTTATCCAACAGGGATATCCGAATCCTCCAGCGTCTACCCAATTTATCTCCTAACTTTCCTTCAGCTGTAATCTCTATCATGAATGCAGGCAAGAGGGATTGAGGCACGCACACAGTAGTAGTTTCCAAAGTTTATTCTTCATACTTTACTTCAAACAGACGATAAAAACAATAAAAAACTGTAACCATAAAGCGCTTTTCGTCTCACCTCTTAGTGAGACTCAGTGGCGGCTCGTGATATCGGACTGCATGACTGCAGCCCTCCCAGCTGTGAACCACAATGGTACAGTCCTAGGAATTCCCTATACAAAGTGAATCCGGACTGCTGCCTTTCCAGTCAGGAAGAAGGAAGCAGACTGCTGATTTCCCCAGAAATCTATGTGGTGCTAACCGCATAGACTGGAAGGGGATCAGACTGCAGACTCAGCCTGTTCCAGAGCAAGGGGATCCTCTGAGACACATATCTGTCTCGCCAACATGTCCTACTTATATCACAAGCAAAATGTAAATCGTTTAAGATAGTAGTTCTAATGTCATTTAAGATAGTAGTTCTAATGATCTTTGGTTTGGGGATGTGCAAAAGGTTCATCAGAGCTTGATCTGAGAATGCTTTGTATGCCAAACATAGATCACCTTTCAGTAACCTGCAGGAGACCAAGTACAGAGACAGCACTTTAAGGCTGCATTCTCCTGGTAAGGAAACCTTCTGGGGGCTCCAGTTGTTCCATATGTCTGGTCAGGTACATGCTGAAGGAGGTATCGAATAAAGTGGTACTAGGACTTCCTTGGACCTGGATGCCATGCCCTTACTTAAAAGTTGGGCAACACAGAAAGATTTTCTTCCTACCTCAGCTACATGTTGATTAAAAGCTAGCTTACTGTCTACATATGTTCCCAGACCCCTGACTACTGGGTCAACCCCTAGCGGTCTCTTATCGGTGGAGTAATTAGCTTAGGTTGCCAGTTTCTAAAAAGACACTATAATACATTTCCTGGCATTGAGTTTTAACACGTGACTTTGGCACCGTTCATTAGTCTGTGCTAGATTCTCTTGTAAGATGTTTGCATCATGAGGGAATCTATGGTACTCCTAATTTGAAGTAATTTGTGAACTTGGTCATTGAAAGGCCCTTGACATTGGCCTTTACCTCTGAGAAGTAGATGCCAAACAGGAGTGATCCCAGCATGAAGCCCTGAGGTACCCCACTGGTGACCAGACTCTTAGTGGAGTCGGTCTCACCAATTCTGGTTTCTTGGGTCCTGTCTGTGAGCCAGTTGACAATCCAGCCAGTTATGTAAGGGTTTATGCCCAGTTCGGTGAGTTTTTCAACTGTACCTGAGCCTGCGTGAGATATTGTATTGTATTGAAAGCCTTACCCAGGTCCAGTCCAGGAAGGCCTATGCACCATTTTCCCCCCATCCATTGCGTTGGTGACCTTTTCAAAGAAGTCCACCAGATTTAGTAGGCATGACCTTCCCTTGGCAAGACCAAACCAGGCTGGGTCCAGTGTCTGAAGGTTGCATATGTCTTTGTTGATCATTTCCATGATAATTTGTTTCTTGGCTTTGCATATTAGACTAGTCTAATGGGTCTGTAGTGTCTGGGGTTGGTTGATGGTCCAGCCCTGTGAAGTGCGATAACCATTGTAGTCTTCCATTCTTGTGGTACAAAGCCTGTTTGGAGGCTATAGTTGAAAAGCGACTCAAGTGGTCCTAACAGGTCATGTTTCAAGCTATTTAAGATGCACTCTGGGATATTGTCTGGGTCCACTGAAGATGTGTTTTTAGCTTTAGCAAACACTGTCAGGCCTTTGCTCTCTGCTAATAAGTGGGGGTGGGGGGTTATGCTAGTTGGTATTTCATGGGGAGGAGTTGGGGGTGAAGTTTAAGTTGAATCTGTTAGCCAGCAGATTCACTATATTGCTTTGCTCAGTGAAGGTGGCACCCCTGACCACCAGTTCAGCACACTGTTGTGTGCTGCCTTTGAGGTTACAGGCATAGCTATCGAAGGTCTTGTGTTTATCTTTACCCTATAAGTCTATCTTGACCTCATCATTGGCTTTGTTGGACTTAACTAATTCTCTTAGTTTTCTGTTTAGTTTAATTAGAGAGCTCTTATCATTATAGGAGATGCGCTTCTTGATTTTAGCCATGACTTTTTTCCTTTTATTACATATCCTATTAAAGTTAGGATTCCACCAGTGTGGATTGCTTACAGAGTTAATTTTGGGCCTACTTCTAGTAAGTACGTAAGCCTCTATAATTTTTTACGTGGCTGTAGAGAGTCTCTGTGAACAATTTCCCATTGCTGTGAACTCTGGGTTAAGAGGGGCACTGGATTTTGACAAACTATCACTTAATATGATGTAGTTTGCTTAATTCCTAACTGTTACAGTGTTTTCTCCTTGAAAGACTATTGCCGAGATGCTAGAGGTTGGAATAAATTCTCAAGTGGTGGATCCTGGTTTTTCTGGTCATTTATTTCTTTTACAGTGTTTGTTGGGGTTACTGAGCTTATTTCTATTTTGAAGGAGGTAGCTTTGTGACCTGCTCTCACCCATGAGGACATGACACTGGGGAAATGGGGTGGGGGTGTCCACCATTCTCCTGTATTGGCGAGTACCAGGTACAGTATATATGAACCTCTGGTGGGTGTGTGTACTACCTGGTCAGTGGTATTTTTGTTAATAAAGTCCAGGAATCATTGTGCCTGTCAGTTTAAGACAGTGTATGCTTCCCAGTCTATAGAAGGGTAGATAAAGTCTCCCATGAACAGGGTAGTTGGTTTAATGATGAGTGTCTCCAGTAGGTCTAGATATGAGCTATGGGATTCTTGGGAAAGAGAGAATGCCCTATAGCTTGCTAGGATATCATATCGGACTTTGTCTGTGGTGATTCGCATGTAGATAAATTCCAGGGCATTGTCCTGTTTACCCAACATAGGGTATACTTGCAGCAAATGCAGATTGAGACTCCTCTACTTTTTGTCCCTGTCTGTGCAGCTGATGATCTAAATGTGTGGAAGGCACTGAAGCCTTGCACTGCCAGAGTACTTTCTGCAGATTTAAACCATGTCTCAGTAAATGCACAGATGCCTATATTCTCCAATATATGCAAAAAGAATATATATAGTCTAAATGTCTTGTAACTAATGCAATATTCTCTATCCTTAGACTAACACTTCTTGTTACTACTGTCCAAAACAAACACTGTTATACGTATAACTTACCACTCACTATTCTACCCTTTAAAGGGTACATTACCTAATGTAACCTGAATATATTGTTTAACTCGCATCTTTATGCAGGTACACAGATGTTTACTCATGCATATACATGTTTAGAGCTGCTCCACTGCAAAAGCTTGTATACAATATATTCCACTTCAGTATGATATTGTGATTGTACCACTGTGATTGTATCAGTATGAATGCATATTCTTTTTTGATATGCTTGTATGTAATATGAAATAATTCAATAATGCTACTGTATATCATTTTCTAACACTGCAGTGTCAATGATGATAGTAATATTAAATTTACTCCTGTTAATTTACATTGTATCTTGTATTATATAGTACCAAGGAAGCTATTCTCCCGGGATCTCTGCTAAATAGGGATTCTGCACTCAGTCAGACTTCCCCAGTCAACAAATTAAAGCAAACAAACAAATAACTACATACATACATAAATAAAAAAAATAAATAAATAATAAAATAAATGTACATATGTCCTAGTAAGAGGTGTTTCTGCCATTGGTCATACAGACTCTGCACTTTCCAGGTTGGATAAAAACAGGATTACAGCTTTCTTTCCCACACCAGGATCCATGATATCAACTAGTATGAATGAGTCTGTCATGCCAAGTAAATATTACCAAGATTTGGTAGTGGCCCTTGTAAATGCAAACGACTTGGGATACTCAGTCCAGAGGAACATTTAGAGAGAAATGCATATGTCTAATAAAGATATGACTCTAGTCCTAAGTGGAATCCTACCATCACCCAGAATGATATCCAAATTCAAGGAAAAGAAAAGTGGCTTTAACAACTGAACTGGCTAAGTAGCTAGTGACATCCAAGAGGAGACCAGTATGTGCTACCATTTGATGAGGTGACTGACAGACTTACTTGTTTTACAAGTAATGGACTGCACCATTTTTACGATCAAGGAAGATGGAAGCTGATATTTTACCTTGCCCCATGTTGGAACAGATCTGATTAGTAAGAGACAGGACAGCAGCAGTAGTACTAGTAGTAGCAGTAGTGCTGTAATTAGAGTGACAGCCATAGTGTTGCTGATTGAGAATATCATATTTGGTCATTTATTCAAGTATTTGATTTTAGATGATTTTTGCAAGAATTTTTGTAAGGGAACGGAGGCTAGAAATAGGGTGATAGTCATTGCATGTAGTAGGAGACTAATATTTTGGTAAGGGAATAACAAAAGCATGCTTGAAGCTGTGGCGTAGTATGCAAATTGTGAGGGTAAGGCTGAAGATGAAGGCAAGGGGTCTGCTTAGTAATTTACTGCCAAGGCTATAGATATCTGGATGAATGGAGTGGAAGAAATGATGATAGGAACAATCAAGTTTCTCTAGAAGTTTTTCAAGTTTCAACCTTAGTCATAACCTTAATATAAAAAATTACGTACTGCAGGCATTTGAGTAGTAGGGCTGAGGGTGCAAAGGGTGGGGAATGGAAAACAAAGAGTTGTTAATGAGAGGTGGGTTACTGATGTATCTTCATATTTTGTGAGAAGAGAGGTGAAAAGTTTGAGTAGAGCGGGTTTTGGGAAAAGAAGAAAAAGTTGACTTTTTTATACAATTATAGAATATCTTGGGATCATCTGTTATAATCATTTGGATCTTTCTACAGTATTCATATTTGGCCTCATTTGTAGCTAATCTGGTTTCTTTCTGAGATTAAGAAATAAATTGAGCTTTTCCATATTTGTGGAGTTAAACCATGATTTATCTCTAAATTTAATGAGCTGCTTGACATTGTCAGAAATACAAGGGTTAGGTGTGCTATGCACTCTTAATTTTTTATGATAGAGAAAATCCAGTCTTGAGTGTGTTATAATGGGTTCACTTCAGTTGATCAAGTTTCCGAAATCTCGAAACTCATATGGTGGAGACCATATGTTCGAGTTTTCAAAAACTCGAACATCTGAAGGGGGGGTTAAATGAAGTGTGTGAGTGCCTTAGGTGAGGGATTCTGTAGGGGGGCAAGCCCTTTGCACCCCTGCTACTTAAATATACTAACTCCAAGACTGCGCTACAGCGGGGAACAGGGAAATCTCTCATTCCGCAGTATCTGCAGAAGCACGGAATAGGAGATTTCCCTTTTCCCCACTGTAGCGCGATCTTGGAGTTAATATATTTAAGTAGGGGGGTGTGGGGGAACAGGGGGGCTTGCCCCCTGCAAAAATGTCTTTAAATGTGTTTTTTTTTTTTCACTTCTGATGTTCGAGTTTCTGAAATCTCAAACATATGGTCTCGATCATATGAGTTTCGAGATTTTGAAAATTTGATCATCTGAAGTGAATCCGTTATAATATGTTGTATAATGTGGAGAGTGCAGACAGTACACTGGTACAGGAATAGAGAGGACCTAACTGATGTTAGCAAGTTCAGAGATGAGGATGCTGCTAGCATTTTCTAGTATGGTTCTTGTATGTAAGATTTGGTAAGAACTTTTTTTATTTTTAAGGGACCATGAAGAAACTATGGGACAGTGTTCACTGAGGAAGTTAGGCAGAACATGTAACTCAACCAGTTTATCAGGTATATTATATCTAAGACAATGAACTTGGAGTTAGAGAGATTAAGCTAAAAGTAGAGTCAGTCACAACATGAATAAGGTTGTGTAAACTATCAACTCTGTTGAGATATACTCTTAGTGTGCCCCAACAATCAAGATTAAGACTGCTCAGTACCAGTAGTTTATGGTGTTTGCTGTATTGCAATATATTCAGTAAAGCAGACTCCATTAGGTTACAGAAGAAGGTGGTGGAATATAGAATACTACAATGAGTAGTTTAGCATGGCCTCCAAGAAACAGTTGGACGAGAAGCCAGTTTAGGGTCATTGTCAGACATGTGTTTGTTTTTTGCAATTAGAGGAGGAGGAGACAGGGTTGCATCATTCTTGATGAACAATGCCACACAACAACCTTGTCACTTAGTAATTTTGTTGTCAGTAAGTATGGAGTAGGTGGATGAAAAATACTGTGCAATATGATACAAGTCCTTCAGCCAGGATTCAGTGATGGCAATTAAAGTTAAAGTGTTTAGCTGAGTCCAGCATTCCAGATGGGGTCTTTTGTTGTTGATGCTACCAATATGGAGGTAGCCAAATTACACATATTTTCTGTTACAGGCAGGGAGAGAGGGAGTCCAGGGTTGGAGTGAGCGCCACTGGATAGTAAGAGCAGTAGTGTGGCTAGTATTAGAAATATTTGTTGGAGTTTCTTGATTGAGATGAATATGTAGAAATGGAAAAGAAGAGAAGTGATAATTAGTGATTTTTTTGCTTTGGTAATGTATAATGTAAAGGTATGAGGTCCACCAGATTGGTGTGAATATGATTTTTTTTGGTTTTGTGGTATAAGTCTTAGGAAATATTGTGGAAGTTTCAGACAAGTAGCCCTTGAACCATGGGTAGGTAAGGGTAGAAAGAAGAAGTAGTGAAATATTGAGATGAAGTATATTCATATTAAAGGAGAGGAGTATGATTCTAAAGGCAGATGAATATGAGGTAGAAGTCTCTAGAAATAGATAAAATAGAAAGGATATAAGGTGGCCCAATAGTACATATTACTGCACAACAGACAAGAGGCAATGGTGGTGTGAGAAATAAAACTGAATGTGTGAAGTGGATGATATCATTATTACGGTGAGAGGTGTGGTGAAGTAGGTGTTTGGTTATGGAAGGTCTGATAGCATTATCAGGGAGAGAATATGGGGAAGAAGATGACTGTTTATGGAAGGTAAGGGGAGGGGTTAAAGAAGTACAATGGACACGATGAAGGGGTGGGTAGAAATGGGTGTAGGGCAGAGATGCAGGACTGAGCTTAATATGGTAAAATGGAGCAGGTTAGTCCAATCCATCAGAGAAAATCAGTGAAAGTTTAAGAAGCACTACCTATAGAAAATAGGAGAAGACAAAATGCAGAGGTGCAGAGAAAATGAAGTAGGAGAAAAATATGAAAACTCAAAGAAAAAGAGAGAAGGAAAGGTACCAGTGCAGTAGACAGAGTAGAAAAAGTACTAGATGTAAGAGAGCAGCACCAGAGAAAAAGAAAGTGCAAGAGAGAGAAGTAACAGAGTGAAAAGGTAGAGGCTAGAATATGGAGAAATTTGACTGGGGCAAGAGAATGAGGCAGATACAGTAAAATAACTGAAAATTAAAAATAATAGAAAGAGCAAGCAGAAAGAGTGAATTAGGCTGGCAGTGAGGGAAAGCAGTTTACAATGTGCAGTGAATTGAAACTAACATACAACAATCCATTTGCTACAATTTCTACACCAAATACGTGGTGTGGGTATGTGTGTGTGTGTGTGTGTGTGTGTGTGTGTGTGTGTGTGTGTGTGTGTGTGTGTGTTTGGGGGGGGGTGTAATGTAGTTGCAGCTAGCAGGTGCAATCCTTCCTTTCAGTTACAGATAAGTTTGAATATCCAACTCAGAAGAAAATGACCTAGAAAGTAGCGACAGAATACAAGTTGCTGGAGACAATACTGATCTTATATTGGAGACAGGTGCAGTAGGTTGATAAGCAGAAGGGAGACCCAAAAATCAATGCCCTATGGAGGATGGTGTTGGCTGATAAGAAGAACACAAAGAGCCTTGGAAAATTAGACATGGAGAAAAGGCAACTGTTAGGAGAAATAAATGGCAACAGTGGGAGTTTTAAAACAGGAAAAAGGGAAATGCACGTTAATACAGGTCTATTCTAGACCCCGAAAGGATTCCAAACAATCCAACCATTGTGTTGGAATGAGTAAACATTATGACAACATTGGATGAACTGCTGAGTGAGTATGGTTTACATGGATACAGGAAAACTATTTCTTAGGGAAAAGATATAAAAAAATGGATCATTGCTAGGTGTCAGTGGCACAACATGTAGCACATTCACCTTTGCCGAAAAAGGCTGTAGGTTCTATTCCCACAACAGACAGATGGGTTAATCACACTGCAGTGCAGCACACCTGAGTGTGCTGTCATTTGGATGACAAATTAAACTAAGGCCCAATCTGCTTGAGTTGGTGGCAGCTCAGATGGATGCAAAAGATCCCATGGCACCTATTGAAAAAGAGTAAAGGAAGTTACCTGATGCCCTTGCTAAATCTCCCCCTGTAGTATAAACACCACCTTTGGTCTCCTCTCAAAAGAAGCTACCAGTCTACTGGCACTAACCCAGTCAAAAAAGCTAAATAAATATGTAAATAAAATAAATAAGTGTTGTTCATCATATTTAGAGGTATGTCTGCTAGTAAGCATTCAATCAATTTATACAAAATATCTATGCATAAGCAGTGCAACTTTATGAAGGAACACTGACTAAGGCTATGAAAGTACAGGAGAAAAAGAAGCATTTAATAAAGGGAGGTACGTTAGCAACTGACTGAAACTACAAAGATAACAACAGCAGCTGAAGGTGGTATTTTAAACTGAAGATACAAGTTTTAAGTGAAGGTAACAGTATTTCAAGATGGTGCCTGGCTACTACACTCATACTCACCTCAAAGTTAAGGGAAGCCAAGGCTACTAGGAAATCACTGAAAAAAGGGCAGCAATAAGGAAGAAATAGGAGAGGAGAAAGTAGAGAGAGACTTGGGAGTAGAAACAGCTATTAAGTAAAGGGCAGGACAGCAGAAATCATGAAAATATGAAAGGCAAAGAAACGTTAAGGACAAGAAACAGTTGCCATTAGCAAAGGTCAAGAAGTGCAGTTATAAGTTAGTGATGAAAGGGAGATAGTCACTTTGCATCAAGTTAACAAAATTGTGATGTTGCAGTTTAATTGTAGAGCACTGCATAAAGAAGAAAAACAATAAATAAAATGTAGTATTAGCATAAATCTCAGATTAACATGAAGACTAGCGTGGATTTACAATAATCTGGAAATAAGCAAGACTACATGAATTTAAATGAATATTAGAATTGTGATTAAAATGAAATGAGTGTGTATACAACAAGTTATAATCAGCAAGATGTCATAAAAGAGTACAGTAACACAAACATTTATAACTTAACATACATATAGGCTCTTCAAGACACCAAACAGCCTAAATAACGGGGGATACCCCAGATGAACCTATCCAACATTCGTAATACCAAGCTAACGAGAGGCAATTGACTAATTAAACTGAAACAGTATAAAACTGAAAAGCATTATCAAAATTAAATTTACAAAAATGTAGAACACTATAAGCACTGCAAGCCATATAAAAAGTTAACAGAAGTACAAAATAAAAAACTTTATGGAATCTGATTTACCTTAATAAAACATGTTTTTTCTACATAATCTTTATTAACTTTTCAATAAAACACACAAGAACAAACATCAAAAACTAACAGTGATCATCTTGAAGTAAAACAATCGTTTTCCCAGGAGGTTCTCAATAATAATGTTGATGCATTACAAATAACTAATCTATAACACAATAGAAAAAAAGGGAAAAGAAGAACTATATACTTCTTCTTCTTTCGACTGCTCCCGTTAGGGGTCGCCACAGCAGATCAACTGTTTCCATTTCTTCCTGTCCTCTGCATCTTGCTCTGTCACAACAACCACCTGCATGTCCTCTCTCACCACATCCATAAACCTTATCTTAGGCATTCCTCTTTTCCTGTTACCTGGCAGCTTCATCCTTAGCATCTTTTTCCCAATATACTCTGCATCCCTCCTCAGCACATGTCCAAACTAACGTAATCTTGCCTCTCTGGCTTTGTCTCCAAACCTTCCAACCTGGGCTGACCCTCTAATATACTTATTCCTAATCCTGTCCACCCTCAGCACACCTAGTGCAAACTATATACAATAGTGCTGTCACAAAAAAAAGATAACACTAAGAAAAAAGAGATGACAACTTGAGTGAAATTAATATTAAGGTTTAAGTTATTGAGCTGTATAATCAGGGCTCTCTCATACCTTTTATAAGGCTATATAGAGAAGGATAGATGGAGAAAAGAGATCCAGAGAATTTATCTAATTCCTCAGGTAACTCTATAGCATACAATTGAATCAGTTCAAGATAAGGTCAAAAAGAATACTCCAATATTCCATAAGGTGTATATAATCTTTAGCATTTGCCATTAGAAACTTGTGGGCTGTTAAGTACTTAATTGACTTGTCTTAAAACCTCTCCAGTTAAGTACGGATCTGTCCTTCCAGTTTAGTGTAAAATATAGTTTAATTAAAACAAACAATGTGATTAAGATGTGGGTTTGTAACTTCATCATTCCAGGTGGGGATATATGTAATATGGCAAATTTCCAGAATAGGGTAGTTTTTTCATATCCCATCTTCTGAAGTTTATCTCTCAAGGAACACCAGAGTTTATAGCAACACTTACAGCTCCAAAAAATGTATAGGAGATCCGCTTTTTGATGGTCACAGTAAGGGCAGAAAGGCAAGAACACTGGATTAAATTTATTTTTGGCCAAGGGGGTTATATATGCATTGTTAAGCATCATGAATTGGGTATAATTAAGTCTTTTAAAGGGCATTATTTTTGAAGTTATTTTTATTGAGCAGGTAATTTGGTTGTTAGATGTAGATAAATTAAGATCAGTCCAATATTTAGAAAACAATACTTTGTTTTGGTGTCTGATCGAGTTAATTAATTTGTATGTGCTTGAGATCATAATCTTCTTCTTTAGGAAGAGGTTCCAAAGAGCTTTGCAGATATTTACTTTGGAATCTAAATTAGAATAGGATACCATATTGGGACACATTTCCCTAATTTGCCTTAGTATGATAGTATAGCTCTTAGGAAGATCAAGTGAGACTCTCATGTAAGTATGCATTAGACTGGTCTCTGTAGGGATAGAGATATAGCATCTACATTCCTTTAGCATGGGGAAGTTATTTAGATTTAACATTGACTTATTGATTTTTAGACTAGGATTAAGATGGAGAGGTTGTAGGATAGAAAAAGCACTGGATAAGTTCAGTGAGTTAATTAGGTTTTAAAAATTTAGTATATTATTCTTTAAGGAAGTGTGTAATTCAGATCTTTCCAAGTTCAAAGTATACAGGAAGGTAAGAGCATTGGGGGTAAAATTAAGAGATTTAATATAGTTATGGCAGAGTTGGATCTAGGAAGGGAACCATTCTTGCCTCATAGAATTGTGATCTGCTATTAATAATAGTCTGTTGGTGTTAATAACATCATAATAAAGTTTGAAATCAGGAAGATTAAGTCTCCTTTATCTTTAGGGCTTGTCAGCCTTTGGTAGGAAAATCTAGTTGATTTAGGAAACCAAATAAATTTAGCTAAGTGTGAATGGAGTTTTTTAAAGAAATTGTTATGCATTATTGTCTGCGTAACTGATGCTATATAATAACCTTGGTAATATGTTCATTTTTATAATCGCTACTTTGGAGAAGAAGGGAAGCTGAAGTTTACTCCATCTATTACAGTCTTGCTATAAAGATGACCAAAGATTTGTAATATTATTATGAATAAAAGTCTTTGGGTTTTAATGAAATGAGATTCCTAAGTACTTCAAAGAATAAGTTACTTTGATTTCAGTTGGTCGGGGGTAAAGAGACAGCAGATAGATGGATTGACTGAGAAGATTGTAGATTTGTCCAGATTTACTTTATAATTTGAGAACTTCTAAAAGATATTAATTGAATTAAGAATTTTCGGGAAATCTGAACCTGGCATTGTAAAATATATTTTTAGATGATCAGCAAAAGCTAAAAGAATAATCCTAGTGTTATACAATGTCGGTACTTGATGAAAGGTTTTTTGAAAAATAAGTAAGAGTAGAGGTTCAATGTACATATTGAAAAGGTAGGGGGAGAGAGAGCACAACCTTGACGTGTACCATTTTTGATATTAATCCTCTTAGAGGTAGTCTTATTTATATATATAATGAAGTATAGGCATTAGTACATAGTGTTTTGATGGTTCAAATAAAACTTGAAGGTAGGCCGAAATGGGGTAGTAGAAAAAGCAAAAAGCTTAAATTAAGTCTGTCAAAAGCTTTGGAAGCATCTGCAGCTAATGTAAATGCAAGGTTATGACTTAAATTAGCTAGATTTAGCAGAGCTTCTTATGTGAGTGTGTTGTCACAGGTGTGTCTATACCAAATAAGGCCTGACTGTCCTGGTGATATAATATGGGAGATAATGGGTTTTAATCTGTTTGCCAGTATTGTGGAAAAAATTTTAATATCTAAGTTAATCAAGGAAATGGGTCTATGACTTTCTGGGAATTTGGAGTCTGCATTCTCTTTGAGTACAACTACAGTTTTAGATGAGTTGAAGTGAATCTGATATGGTGTTACCAATGATATAATTAAATAAGGATAAAAGTATTTTGGAAACTTATGGACAGAAGGTAGAACTCTGCGCTAATGCCATCTGGAATTGGTGCTTTGTTTGATGTAAGGTTTTTAATTACATATACAATTATTTATTGTAGGGTAATGAGGGATGCAATGTGTTTTTGATGGGATTCTTCTATTTTAGGAAAATTTAATTGGCTCAAGAATTGAATGGTCTTCTGTTCTGATGCTAAGGGTGATTGGTCCCCATAAATCTGTGAATAAAGTTCTTCAAAAAGCAGAATATTATCTTTGTTGGTAGAGAAAGTCTTGCCCTGATATATTACGTCAGAGATGATAGGAGAAGATTTGTAATGGTTTATAAATGTCGCTAGTAATTTAGAAGGAATATGTGGCCCTTCCAAAAAAGTTGACAGAGTTTTGGTTTCATGGAAACCTAATTGCCTTGCATTAAGTAAATATAATTCTTTCTGAAGCATATGTAATTGGTTTTCAGACTCCTGAGAAAAATTTGTTTGTAGTTCCGCTTCTAATTCGGCAATTAGGTTTAATTGAATTTTCTTCTGCTTTATGTAGTTTCTTATAGTGGGATGCTTTGTTAATGAGGAACCGTCATATTTCTGTTTTAGTGAAGGCCCATTTAATATCAAGGGGGAGTTGGGAGTCAGGAGTTTCTTTTATGAAAGCTTCTAATAATATACTGATTTCCTCTACAATATCCTCTTTTCTTAGAAGATTGGGGTTTAGAGTCCAGTTATAGCCTCTATCTCGAGGGCTAAACTTATTTGGCCAATTAATAGTAACAGTAATTTTCGAATGGTCAGAAAAAAATCTAAGTTCAGTCTCAAAATTAGTATCTACATTTAAGAAGAAATCGGAGATTAGGAAAAAAATAGATCCTGGACCAACCTTTATGACAATGGGAATAAAAGATATATTTATCTTTAAGCTTAGTTTTCTTTTGGAAGTTATATGGGTCAAATAACCGAAAGTCATTTTTTAGCTCTGTAAGTGCTACAGTGGCTTGATTGTTATGAGGCTTATTAAGTTTAGATCTATCTAATATAGGATCTTGGTAGGAGTTCCAATCTCCCCCTAGAATTAAGTAATGATTCTGGAATTGAAATAATATTTTCTATATTGACATAATGAAGTCTTATTGATTAGAGCAGGGGGCATAATGGTTAATAAGTAAAATGGGTATGTTGAGAGGTGAAGAGATGAAAGTTATATAACACCACCTACCCTCAGGATCTATACCATGTTGCAGAATTTTACCTTGAAAAGACTTTTTTATAATTATACCCACATCCAGCCTATTTGATTCTTTGCCAGACACAATAATTATTCCAATCCGTTTTTTCCTTGTGATCTGTGACCATTGTTCCTTGAGCATATGAGTTTCTTGCAATAATATTATTTTTGCCTTTGATTTAAAGATAAGATGAAAGAAAAGCTTTCTTTTCTTATCCATCTGAATCCCTTTCACATTCCACGAGTCAATCACCCACATCTAATAGAGTCAAAAATAGGGGGAACTAGACTAGAGTAATCTGCATTACTTCTATAGTTTTTTATTAGAGTAGGAGGGTCCCTTAACTCCTGAGGTGGAAAATAGCACCTAACTCTTCTTACCCCCATCCTGTGCCTAATCACTGACCTACTGGGCCTAGAAGAGAAAGGTATTGTAGACATATGGCAGTTATTTGTAAAGAACTTTGAGTTCAACTTGTCTCCCTTGCTTTTGCTTAACAATGAAAATTTACCCAAAATAAAAAACAGCCTTGATTAGAAAATGGCTATCATATCTTACCTAAGCACATTTACTCCTTTACAAAATCAGCTCCTTAGTTTGTTTTGTTTCATGGTACAGAGCTGAGATAACAAATATTAATACACATGGTGGAACAGGGGGTATCCCCATAGTTATGTAATACAGACATGTAATAACAATAGGAGAAAACTCAGCATTGCTTCATAGAAGGGCCACAGAAGTACCTAACAAAGAGGATTACTGGCCTCAAACAAATGCCCTACACTGACTGCCTCAAAAAACTCAAGCTTTACTCCGTAGCATATCGCCTACTCTGAGGTAATCTCTGCCTAACATATAAAGCTATGTCAAACCCAGCGCTGTTGGACATGCTACACCTAAAGAAATCCCAATCCCTCCGAGCTACACACTCTAGGGACCTAAACCTTGTCACCACAATAAACATGACATGCTGGAGGGATAGATTCCTGTCCCAGAGACTTCCCATACTTTGGAACAGGCTACCTATCTATGTCAAGCAAAGTTCTTCATTAGCACTCTTCAAGAAAAATCTTGATGAGTGGATGGGAAATAGGAAATACACCCCCGGTATCACTTCTGTGTCTCTGCTCGACAGTGGCACAGGAAAATAACTTTTCTTGGGTGGCGTAAGCCAGGGAACCTTGTTGGCTAGGCTTACGTAGGCCCTTGGACCAATAGCCTAGTACCTACCTATGAACCTATATGAGCTGATAGAAGCTAGCAGTACATAGTGTAAAGAATAGAGAAAAAAAAAACGTAATCTCGCTTAACGCTAGCTTCTAATATCGAATCCTGAGACAACCTTCATATTTGCAGCATTAACATAATTTTATAGAAGGACACAACCACTTAATTATGAAAATACAAAAGGATTTAGAGAAATGTGTTATCCACTGCAGTCACCAAACACAAAATAAGTACATATTTAAACAATAAATGTTTATGCCAGTTTCTGAACCATTGACCCATAAAATACATACAATAACCAAATAAATTCTGTTCCATCATTTAACATAAGCAAAAATTAATGTCTGACTTAATAAATGTAACTGTTTTAGTTAATTTCTCTACTTTAAGTTGTCAAGCAATGTTGAATTAGAGGGTCTATATTAGAAACTCGACCGCTTAGCTTGTTGAATGCCGAAATGACGTCAGTTAAATGGCAAAAGCTTAAAATCACGAAAGGCCACTTATGCAAAATGTTTTCATCTGGAAAGAATTCGCTTGGCTGTCAGAAATTAAAATAAACTTCCAAACCCTAACAAAGTGGGGGGGCTTCGCACCCTACACCCCCTGATGTAGGGGGCTGTGGCTCCCACAACCCCATAACTAAATATACCAACTCCGAGATTGCTCTACATTGGGGAAAGGGAAAATTCTCGATAACAGCCAAGCAAATTCTTTCCCAATGAAAAAATTTGCGTTAAGTGGCCGTTCGCAATTTTAATCTTTCGTCGTTTAGCTGTCGACGTTTCGGTGTTTGAACGAGCAGGCAATGGATTCTTCAACACTTTATTCTTGTAAGCGCTTTCACTGACACCAGTGTATCAGCTTCTTCAGACTAAATAAAACAACTTTCACAGTCTCCCAGTTTAAAACTTCCTCATAAGATTCAAAGCCAATGAACTAGTGGCCACAAAAATGATGTCATCACATATATTCAAAATTAAAGCAACATTGCCCATTTTTAAGGTTTAGAGTGCTATCTGCTTTAGAAAATCATTCCCATTAGGGGAAAGAAAGGAATGGAAAAACCTTTACAGACATTAAAAATCAGAATTGACCATATACTTCTAAGTCGTTAAATTCTATACCACCTAATAAAATGTTACCGCTCTCGTTATCAAATTGACAGGCCAGCACATCTAAGAAGAAAAAACAATGGAAAATAAGGAACATAAGGAAAAATGCAGGTTAGATTAATTTGTTTGTAAATGCTTCCAGGAAAGCAGTCTTTGCTTCGTGGAGTGTGGAGGCAGAGTATTTGTTTTCCTTATATTGAAAGAGCAGTGTGCTTGGGTATTTCAATTGAAGCTTAATGTTTTTTTTTTCAGAAGGAAAGCACAGAAGGGGGAGAGAGTTTATCTACCCTGTACTATGTGGTGTGGCAAGTCTTGTGAAAAGGAGATGTTACTTCCGTTCCAGGTAAGTGGATTTTTCTTTCTAGCAGCAGCCAGTATTTTAACAACGTCTTGATAATTTAGGAATTTTGTGTATACAGGTCTCAGGTGGTTTATGGTTTGTGTCAGTCTGGTCGCCCAATGAGCTCTCTCAATCACAATTTGCTTAGACTCATTCAGGTTTTCAAGTAGAGAGCAGAGGATTTGACCGATCGTGTTTATGAAGTTAGGGTGTAGGAAATGTTCAGGAATTCCATGGATGATGTTGTTGTGTCTAGATCTTGCTTCCAAATCAGTAACTTTAGCTTGTAAATCTTGTGTAAGTTGTACATTGCTTTCATCTTCCTTCTATGTCTGATTTATTTTATTTACATTGTCGAAAATCCTTGCTTCTGTTTTCTACATCCTTGTTAGGATTTAATTAAGTGAATCACCAAAAGACTGGAACTATTTGGAGAGATCTTGTATGGCTTGTTGGATCGGATGCAGCACTGTTTTCAGGTCTTCTATATTTGCCAACTGGTCCGGTTTCGATTTACCTGTTATTTTAGGGATTTCCTGCTGTCTAGTAGTTCTAAGTTTTTTGGTGATATTTTCCTTTTCTGGAAAGGCAATCATTGAGAATTTTAGTTTTGTAGTTTGTGTTTCCATCCCTGTATCTTTGTTTGACATCCTTGAATCCTTTTATTTTTCCTGAGGTTTTTAGATATCAGACCGTCAGTCCCTCATGGCTGTGTACCGGTTATTGGGAAACATATAATCCAGCTGGATCAGCTTCTTTCTAGGTTGCAGAAATATTTTTAAAGTTCATATACAGACAGATCTTGAGGTTTTAAATACTTAAATGCAGCTATTTAAGTTATTTCATTTAGCTCAGCACCGTATAGCGCCAATTTTCTTTGGGAGTACATTGGAGCTAAAAAGCTGCAGTGCCGACAGGATAGTAGCCATCTTGTTCTCCAATAAAACATGTTTTTAATCTAGCCCGAATAGGAAAAGCTGCCTTCCAATGACTGTGTTTGTATGTGTGTATGTGTGTGTGTGTGTGTGTGTGTGTGTGTGTGTGTGTGTGTGTGTGGGTTGGGGAGGTGGGATTAGGTCACTGTGAAGAGCAACATACAAGTAGACATGGGGAGGGGAAAGGAGATGGAACAGTCAATAGGAGGTCACAAGAGTCAAAGGAAAATTGAGCTTTAAAGTGAAATAATCACAATGTTACAGCACATATTTGGCAATTCAATTAAAGATCAAGATAAAAAGGGTGATATTAGGATCACAAATAGGACAGTACATTATCAGACAGTCTGAGTCATTCTTTTAGTCATCTATATAAGAACACAGTCGCACTTCAGCGTTTGCACATCTGAAGGATAAACACATATGGATCTCACTTCTGCTCTGCTCTCTCTCTGCAATTATTTGCTGCAAGTACCTCAGTAATGACATGGGGTAATAAAGAAGAGATTTTTATTTGCCTTTTACAGCTGGCCATCTTGGGTGAAAAGATAGAAATTTATACTATTTTATATTGTACATCATCTACTATTTTTTTACTCCTTCACATTAAAAGATAGTCTGAGTCAGTTTTTCATTAATCTCTAGTTACTCTTGAATATGCAGCACACTTAATACATATCAAACATTTAGTAAAACCACTCTTCATGCCTGTCTTTGGTAATCATGGCATACAAAAGCAAAACATTATACCTTCATTCTAGGAAAGGTTCACTTTTCCATAATTTACTGTTTATACAGAGTTATAAAAACAATACAAATGTGCTATGCTGTGGAAAAGATGATTTATGGTCAGGGCATTTATAAACATTTTTGTTTTTGCATTTTCCAGCATTCTGTTAAATAAATAAGTGCATTCATAAGTTATGAATATTAAGGCATCTGCTGGGACCAGATTTTCAAATAAAACAGATAAAATGTCACATTAAATTTTCTTGGAGAGGATAAATAAGAGACCTGGGCAAAATCACATTTTAATCCACTGTGATACTACATACCAGATAATTTCATTGATCAGTATCAGAAAAAAGAAGTTATGTCTTACCATAACGTTCCATCTGTGTTGTTGATCTTTGTTCATTCATTACTGATGGGTTATCGGTTCCATCCTCGGAATCGAGCCGGCCAATATCAAGCTTGCGTCAGCCAAAAACTCTCGAGCCAAGGTCCTATCCAGAATGCTCTGCTCCCTGTTACCTCAGATCGAGTTTCAAGTTGATAGATAAAAGTAGAGGCTACCTCTGGTCATAACAGACATACGAGAAAGGAGTATATGAGATCAACCAAGAACCTCCAGATGGGGAACGGAGGGTGGGAAGTAATGAATGAACGAAGATCAACAACACAGATGGAACATTATGGTAAGACATAGCTTCTTTATCTGATGTTGCTAATCTTCGTTCATTCCTTACTGATGGGACAGAGTCCCCAGCTATCTGTAATCCTTGGTGGCCCTCATAGAAGGACATTCCTGAGCACCATGGAGCCAAAGGAAGCTCTACCTCTGGAGGCCAAGTCCAATTTGTAATGAAGAATAAAGTTATGAGGTTTGGCCCAAGTTGCAGCTGAGCAAATATCACTGAGGGAAGCCTTAGCATGGAAAGCTGCTGAAGTTGCCATAGATCTTGTAGAATGTGCTTTGACTCTATGAGGCAAGGGGAGATTGTTTTTGTTGTAGATAAAGGTAATACAATTTCTCAACCATGAAGCCAATGTAACTTTTGATACAGAACGACCCTGTCTAGGTCCATAAAAAGCCAGAAACAGTTGGTCTGATTTACGGGTAGATTTTGTTCTGTCCAGATAAAATCGTATTTGCCTAGGAACATCCAAGGAGTGCAGGCAATACTCTCCCTTGTTAGAATGGTTAGGAAAGAACACTAGAAGGTCAATAGATTGGTTGATAGATTGCTCTGACACCACTTTTGGTAAAAAGGTAGAATTAGTTCTCACTGATACTCTATCCTTATGGAAGATAAGATAGGGAGGTTTGATGCATAAGGCCTAAAGTTCTGACAATTGTCTGGCCGATGTGATTGCAATCAAAAACAAAGTTTTCCAAGAGAGATATTTTACAGCACATGAAGATGCAGGTTCAAAGGGGGGGAGCTGTTAGAGCTTGCAGAACCAAAGCCAAATCTCAAGGTTGTACCGGTTCTCTAAAGGGAGGTTTTAGGTGGATAACCCCTTTCAAGACAGTCTTACAAAGTCTGTGTGACATAAGTGAAGAATCTTGAAAATTAATATGGAAATTTGAGATGGCAGCTAAATGTACATTGATAGTAGAGGCAGACACCCCAGAATGGAAAAGATGTAATAAGTAATCCAATACCACCGAGACTGGGGCTGACAAGGGGTCTAATTTTTTATTTGTTGCCCATAAAGAGAACCTTTTCCATTTGTTAAGATAGATTAGTCTGGTGGACGATTTATGAGATGCAATAAGAATATTGCACACAGGAGACGAGAGGTTTTCATGCCCTGCAATCATTGGAAGTAGAAAAAACAAGTTGTCAGCTTCTGGGCTGTTAGATTGGGGTGAATCAGACCCTGCGGATGGGAGATCAATGTTGGGGATGGATTGAGGATCTACGGTTGACCTAGCAGGTGAGGCCAGAGGAAGGGAAACCAGACTTGTCGTGGCCAATATGGAGCAATGAGGATCATCTTGCTCTTTAACTGTCGTGCTTTCTTCAGAAATTGGGAGATGAGGGGAAGAGGATCATAAGCATAAAGAAGACCCGAGGGCCAAGCATGGACTAGAGCATCCCTTGGTGACTGTCCCCGAGGGGGGATTAGGGCAAAGTAGTTGCTGCACTTGTAGTTGGGTTGGGGTGGCAAATAGGTCACAGCAAGGCTGGCCCCAGCGGTTGAAGATTTTTGCCGCTAACAGAGGATTGAGGGACCACTCGTGAGGTTGTAGAATGCACCTGCTCAATTTGTCTGCTATCACATTGGAACTCCCGGGAATGTGTGTTGCAAGCGGTTGTAAGCTATTGCCCATTGCCATATTCTCAAGGCCTCTCAGCATAACGGGTAAGATCTGGTGCCCCCTTGTTTGTTGATGTACCAGGCCACTGACATGTTGTCTGATTGGATCACAATAGTCCCTGATGGAAGGATGGAGTGAAATGCTTGCAACACTAGAAGCACCGCCCCCAGCTCCAGGACGTTGATATGCAAAAGGGCTTCTATCTCCATCCAGGTGCCTTGGACAGAGTTTCCCTGACATAGCCCCCCCACTCCATCAGGGAGGTGTCCATGGTCACAGTGGCTATCGGTTGATGGGGGTTGAAAGGGTGAGACCATTGTTGGTGATTTCAAGACATCCACCAGAGTAAATCTTGCTTGCATCTCTGAGTTACACTTATCTGAAAAGACAAAGGATGTTGTAGAGGGTACCACTGAGTGAGAAGTAGCCATTGAAGAAGCCTCATGTGGAATCTGGGTAGAGGAACAATGGTAATCGAGGCTGCCATTGACCCCAATAGCTGGAGTATAGATCGAGCGGAAGATTTGTGGTGACAGAGCAGTGGTTGAACTTGTTGTCGTATTCTCTGAATCCTGTGTTCTGGAAGGGATGCTGTGCAATTTGTCATGTCCAACAGTACCAATATAAATTCCAAAGACTGAATTGGGGTTGTGTTGGATTTTTCCCAGTTTATAGTGATTCCCAGGCTTTGAGCTGTTAAGACAGTATACTGCAGGGGTTCTTCCAGTAGACGCTTGGTGGGGGTGGTGAGGAGCCAGTCGTCTAGATATGGAAATGCCTGGAATCCTTGAAGTCACAAGTGAGCGATAACCACTGCCATGCATTTTGTGAACACTCTGGGGGCTGTAGAGAGACCGAAGGGCAGGGCTCGAAATTCATAGAGACTAGCTCCTATTCAGAAGCAGAGGTATCTTCTTGAGCATTTGTCCATTTGTATGTGGTAATACGCATCTTGAAGATCTACAGAGCACATCCAATCGTCTTCTTCCAGAAGAGGAAGGACAGACTGAACCATGACCATCCTGAATGTCTCTGTTTTTACAAATTTGTTTAGTGTACTGAGATCCAGAATTGGTCTCCAGTCCCCTGTCTTTTTTGGCACTAAAAAGAACCTTGAGTAAAAAACGGATCCTATTTGGTCTGGGGGGACTATCTGGATGACTCTTTTTTGTAACAGCTTTTGGATTTCGTGTGCTGCTGCTTCCTTTGACTGGGTGGAATGTCAGGTAACACTCTTGATGAGATTGGGCAGATGTGATAGCCTCGGGATATTATCCATTGTACCCAAGAGTCAGTGGCTATATTTTGCCTGGCAACGGAGTACACGGAGAAACGACCACCGACCGCTTCCAGAGGTGAGCAGTCGGGCAACACTTCAGGAGTGCTGATAGGGTTGGCCAGAGAAAGAATCTCTGGTTCCCAGTTTCTCGGACCTCCTCTGCCCCGAAAGGGGTGTCTTCCATTGGAGTTTCCCCCTCTGCCTCTAGGAGAGAACTCAGCACGTGCATCCCGGAAAGAACCCTGTGATTTCTTGTGCCACATCTTTCCGCTCCTCTGATTTCTGGAGTAGAATCGCTGAGGAGTGGAGTGTCTGACACCAATAGCAGACAGGGTCTTGCCATCTGGTTCGCACCTTGCCAGTGTATTTTTGACTTCAGGGCCAAACAAAGAAGCGGCCTCTATGTGGGCATTCATGAAGGAAGCCTTAAATGAGTCCGCAAAGTTGCAAAGGTGCATTCAGGCATGTCGTCTGGCGACTATACTCTTGCCTGCCACTCTAGCCACCCCTTCCATTGCGTGAGAAATTAGATGCATGGAAGAGTTGGAAATGGACTCTAGGGTGCCTATCTGAGAAGCCATGTTATCACGGACCTTGTCAGAAACAGCTCCTGCCAAGGTTTCAGAGAACTGGTTGATAAGATCTCGCTGAAGCCTGGTAAAATGTGCCAAATAATTCAAAGACATTACAGCGAAGGTCGAGGAAGCAAACACATGCTTCCCTAATCTGTCAATTGCCTATGACTCCTTGTTGGGGGGATGGACAGTTTGACTCTCTTCTGCCAAATCCTTCCTAGTAGCAGCTGCCACCATCACAGCATCTACTGAAAGACCTCGTGACCAATGTGGGTCCTCAGCTTGGGGCGATAATATTTTATCTGGTCTCCTAGGTATTGCTTCCAGGGTACCAGGAGCCTTCCATGCACACTGGACGATGAGCTGGCCGAGTTCATTGGCAGGAAGGGTGACCCAGGAGATAGGGGGCTGGGCACGAAAAACCTGCAGGAATACGGATTCCTCAGAGAAAGGATTAGAGGACTTCTAGTCATCCCTCTGTCTAAGAATCTCGAGGATGTCACCACAGGACAGCTCATCAAAGGGTGACCATGGGGACCTTTCCCCATCATCAAAATTCATATCTTCAGTCAATGACTCCTCAGTGGACACCATGCACTTCCTCTTACATGACACTTTGCAGGGTACTTCCTCAGTGGGAGGTTCTGGGGAAGACTGCAAAGAAGGGGTCTCCTGAGGAGGAGAAACCTGAGGCTCTTGTGCCCGGTGTCTGTAAGTTGAGGCTTGTGACAGTTGCGACACAGAAGGGGGAGAGAACTCCGACATGTGAGCTTTGCCAGTGGAGGAAAGCGCCCTCTCCATGGCCTGGAAGGCTGGCTGCCCAAGGAGGAATGGGAGCCCGGAACCAAGCACAACAACCTTGGAACTGGGGTCACACCCCGGCCCGACGAGCCTGCCCCCAAACCAGGAATCTCAAGAGGACCGTGAATAGTAAGAGAGAGAGGATCCCTGGAGGGTGCCATAGAAAAAAATCGGAGTGGAGCCAGGAATTCCCTCCCCAACGGCACAGCCATTGGCCTGAGAACAGCCCGATGCTCAATGCACCGAGGACCACAAGGACAACTGTGGTTCCAAAGTGAGATCCACTATTGGAGTCAAAAGAAGGGAAGCTGCTGTTGGAGTAACAGGCTTCAAAACTTGAGTGGAAGTCAAAGGAGGAGTGTACATTGGAGTTTGAGGAGATATACGTTCACCTGAATGAGGGAACGTGGACTTCGACAGTTGTGAGAAACCTCTGGCCACAAGCAACTGGTCAACAAGCCGCAACACATCCTGTTCAGAGAGACTCTTGGTTGACCTCATGGAGAAAGCTGATGGCAATTCTGGCCTTTCTAGGAAAGGACTATATTGACTGGAAGCAAAAGGATCCCATGAAGGAGAATATTTGGTCCTTGCTAATTCAATAGGTGCAGAGCATGGAGCTGAGATGCCTGCACCAAAGAAAACGGCATGGAAATAGTCTGCGCCAATGATGTCAGCGCCATAGTAGTTGAAGGTGTCTGCACCGTAAAGGCAAAAGTCTGCCCCGAAGGGTACGGTGCCATAGTAGAAAGCATCTGCACTGGCAATAAGGGCAGCGCTGAGAAGGACTGCACCGAAGCACATATCAGTGCCGAAAATGTCTGCACCGTGGAGTAGAGAAGAGTCATACTTGGAGCCAAAGGTGACTGTACCAACGGTGCCGAAGAGGACTGAACCTGTATTGATGGTGCCGTAAAGGGCTGCAACAGAGCTGTCGGTTACCATAGCTGTCTGCACCGGGACCTCCAGTGCCGGTATTGATAAAGGAGACATGGCTGTAGTCAAAATCATTTGGGGTGGTGCCGAGCCTGGAGCCGACAGGTGGCAGCACCGAAGTAGTAATCACTTTCACCTTCTTATGAGTCAACTCCCTACGATCTCCAGAGGGAAGAAAAAGGGAGCAACTTCAATGAAGAAGAGGAAGAACACCTCTTACTGGGTTTAACAGAAGGGGGTGAGCCCTCCGAACCTGAAATACCCTCTGAGAAAGGAGGCTTGAGGAAACCTTTCAAAATTAACTTATTTTTCCTCTCATTGAGAGTACTGGCAGAGAAATTTTTACAAATCCCACATGGAAGATCCACAGTCAGGTGGGAGACATTAAGACAGTATATACATAAGTCATGGCCATCGGAAAGTGGTAACTTGCAGCCGCAATCCTTTCACTGCTTGAAACCAACGCTACTTTTCTTATCCGACATAACTGGTGTGGAGAAGAAAGGCTACCCAAAAAAGGGTAAGAAGAGAGAGGAAGGATTACCAATGATGGTAATGGAGAATTACCACAAGATAAGAAAAGAGGGTAATAAAGGGAAAAGACTAAAGGGAGAGAGTCTAAAGTGTACGATAGGGTAGGAAAATACTAGAATAAACTTTTGAGAAAAATTTAAAGTAAGAACAATGTATAAACTTTTAAAAAATTAGACACTTAGCTGAGAGAGTGGCTTGACACGGCTGTACAGCAATGCGGCAAACGAGATCTGAGGTAACAGGGAGCAGAGCGTTCTGGGTAGGACCTTTGCTCGAGAGTTTTTGGCTGACGCGTGCTTGATATTGGCCGGCTCGGTTCCGAGGACGGAATTGATAACCCATCAGTAAGGAATGAAGGAAGATTAACAACATCAGATTATAGCTTCCTACAACTGTTTTTAGTATACTTTTTCCAGTTTTGTGAATCCGCTATGCTGACCCCATATCAAAAAGTTAAGATGCACCAAATGTTTAAATTAAGCCTTATGAGTTCCTTAATGTAAAATGACTCAAATGTGTCCCATGCTTATATAAACCCCATTCATTATGCGTCATAAAAACTGCTCTGTTTAGGTCTGACACTCAGGTTTTAGAATTATAAGATTTACTAAATTCTAAATTTTCATCACATGGATTAGTATCAGAATAGGTTAGAGTATACTAAGATACAGTTGCATTCAGTTAAAATTCTAATTCAGATTTCAAAAAACAATCTCTTGGCACTGAAATTAAAAATTAAAGTTACTGAACTGGAGTTATGGCCAGGCTCTAGGATCTCTTACAAGTTATCTCTATCTTTGTAGTATGCAAGCAGAACAGCTAATGAGAATATGCAACATTCTGCATTTACTTGCTGGTCTCCCTTGAAGTACAGAGTTTAGTAGGCTGAGAAAGTTAAAGATACTGAAATATGTATAAATGCTTACTTAATCTGCTATTACTTGTGAACTCTCTCAAATGTGAGGAAGTCTGCATTTTATTTGGAAATCTAGTCCACTGTTTCAGTCAATGTCAAATGATCAATATTTTTAAACACTGTGTAGAATTAGTACATTAGTTTGCTATACCTGTTGCCAGTAGATTTGGAGAACTTTGCACTCTTTTCACCGCAGCTAAAGTGACAGACATAGCAGCACGTTTTCGAGCATACCCACCACTGTCTGGAAGCAAAGAATTGTGCAGGCACAGGCCCAAGACACAGGGAGCAAGCACATGCAACATCATGGAATAGGGAAAAGAACGTGTCAAGCATCAAAAAAAAAAGAGAAGAAAAATAATAGAATTAATGCATGAGTTAGAAAAAAAAGATATGCTAATGCAGTGACACTAATTGCAAAGGGATGCTCTTGCAGAAACTGTCAAAGGGTTGATATCAATACTTTCTGATAATGGTCATAGCATTATTTTTAGATTAGATGGTGAGTAAGTGCAAGGTATGCTGAAAAGGAAGAAGAAAATTTTCACAATACCCCATGCCAAGTCATTCACAGTTCCATTTATGACACATACACTTTACTTATATAAATATATATGTACATATTTATTTCATAACTATTGCTTAAAACAGATCCATAATTCTAAACATTCACTGTCTGTCTATAAACACACAAAAACGAGTATACACACTTGTTTACATTTTCATATGTGCATATCTGCCATAACATTCCTGCATGCTTACAATAGTTTAATATTTAAAAGCCTGATGGGAATAGGACTGGTTAGTGTTGTGCTGGAATAAAAACCTACCAGATGTGTCAAAGGTGTTGTTACCATATTACTTTTATTCTTAGAAATGTGCACTGTTCACCTGTATAGCAGATTAAAAAATTAATTTGATGTGTTGTCAAAATAAGAATGTAGGAACACGAGTGTAACCATGGAGATAACTGCATACTGTATTAGGTATACTCTCTTGGAATTCAGAACTGACGATTATAGCCAGTAGTATGTGTATTAAAGCCAAGTGCACATATTCAGCAGAATAAATCACACACACATAGAAATGTTTAGTGATTGTAATTCATTGAACACTCAGTGCTGGGCATCAACTAAATTTTTATCACCTTTGTTTCAGAGAATGTAGTGATATGGTTGCTGTAGTCATTCTGAAATAAAGTCACTGTAACCAGCAGTAAAACAATGAACATGGCTGTGAAAAATAGGCATCAAGCCGAAAGGAAAGAGCCCATGTCTTATGCTGTTTCAAATGTGCGTAGTATTTTATTGTCTTTACCAGTAAAGATGTCCAGTTATTCAGGATCATAATAATCTCAAATAGTGTTTCCCTTCCTTGGCTCATAACATCAGGCCATGGTTTAGCAGTGTTCTATGCTGCATATGGAAAACAACTGCTTTGACTTTGTGCTGCTGTTCTTTTCTCTGAATGTATTTATTGACTTCTTCTAAACATTTCCTCTGAGAGCTCTTTCTGCTTACCGTTTCAAATGCCAATTTATATTTATAGAGGGAACTCTAAAAATTACTGTCTTCTACTCAAAAGCCTGACAACAGAAGGGAGAACCAGACAAAATTATTATATGGTATAGTGTGGTGGTGCTGCGGTAGCATTGTCGCCTCACAGTAAGACATTGTCCCGTTCGATTCTCAGCTAGAGCGTCTTCTGTCTGGAGACATGTGTGAATGGGCGTACCTTCGTTGAAGGTTATGCGTCAGAGCTGGCAACTCGGCACGTAAAAATCTACTGCCAATTATTAGCAGACTGGAGTTCCGCTGTGGTGACCCCTAACCGGGAAAAGCCGAAAGACACAACAACATAGTGCACAGAGGCGATCTCTGCTTAACATACAAGGCCATGTCAAACCCAGAGCTGTTGGACATGCTACACTTAAAGAAATCCCAATCCCTCAGAGCTACACACTCCAGGGATCTAAACCTTGTCATCACAATAAACAAAACATGCTGGAGGGATAGGTTCCTGACCCAGAGACTCCCCAGACTCTGGAATAGATTGCCCATACATGTCAAGCAGAGTGCCTCTTTGGACCTCTTCAAGAGGAACCTTGACGATTGGATGGGAGAAAGGAAATTCACCCCAGGGATCACGTCAGTCGCCCTGCTAGACAGGGGTCCAGGAAAGTAAATAATGTGGGAAGAAATAGTCAGGGAATTGTTATGGCTAGGCTTGTATAGGCCCTAGGGCTGATAGCCTAGTACCAACCTATGAACCTATGAACCTATGAACATTCCTAAAGAATCACAATGTACAAAAAAATTCATGAGCAATTTATCCTTTTTAATCTACCTAATTTTAACTGTACCCCCAAAAAATACTTTACACCTCCAATATTTACTAGAACAGACCCCCCCCCCAAATTCATCCTGTAATTTGAATCTAGCAGTTAACACACGTAACTAAGGCTGTGAGTTGTTAACCAGCTGATTTATGCAGTTAAATGTAGAGGGGTTGATTCCATCCATCTCCATTTGCCCACTGTGTGGCTCTGAGAAAGTGGCATAACAAGACAGTGCTCCCGAGTCACCCCTAGAAAGTGTCCAGTGGGCTAACCAGGTTAACATATATTAAAATAAATAATTTAATTATATATATGTACACACACACACACACACACACACACACACACACACACACACACACACACACACACACACACACACACACGCACACGCACACACACAGCCATACACACACAAATATAAAAAATATATACATCAAATTACGGGCTCTTAAACATGACACCTCTTCTTGAAATAACCAGTTACAAATCTGGTTCCTCTCCCCTTGTAAAGGCAACCTTGCAGACTCTCCCTCCCTCCCTTCACCATATTTTAATGGAGCCTTTACACAAAATATTGTACCCTTCATTTGGAGGCCTGCAATAGGAAAACCTCTGTAGACTTCTGTCCCATTTCAATTCTTCTAACCCCAAGGAAAATGTACAGAAGTTAATCTTTCTCAATGGATAATTCTGTCCAGCAATAACAACTGATCTACAAACACCAGAATTGGTTCTGGAATTGGAAAGTCACTATGACTGCCACATGGATACTTTATGATGACATCACAATAAATACAGATAAAAATAATTTGACCGGTGTTGTATTTGTGGTTCTCTCCAAGATATCTGACCTAGGTGATTACTATTTATTCTTTAATGCCATCTTATCCATAAACATTACTGACCAGCTGAGTGGCTGGTTTAAAAAAGTACAGCTGCTTACCATAAGAGTAGATATTTAAATGATCACTGGTACAGTAGTTAGCTATATGGGGTATATCCTGCCAAGGATATAACAGCCAGCCAGCTTCCAAAGCTTAAGGGAACCTTTCATGCACTCAAACTGGCAGGCAACTTGAGATGAGATGATTAAAAGACAAGAGTGAGTGTGAAGCCCTTCAGAACTGTCTTGCCAACAGACAGACAGACAGAGAGAGAGAGAGAGAGGGAGAGGTTGGGTCATGAAAGGACAAAGCTAGGAACAAAAAAAAATTTCCAAAACCTGGCATAAAAAGCACTCCAAAAACTAGGGGGGGAGCTTTACTACAGCAGCGATCATATGAATATCTACTGTTATGGTAAGTTTGCTTACACAACTGTACTATATTCAACACATTGAACAGTGCTGCAGAAGTCTTACATTATATAGGTAGATTACCCCGGATAACCACATTTGGGTGGTGAAAGTGGAACAGTTTAGGAATGCCTGGAGAATAGCCCAAGCAAAGTTAGATATGGACCTAGTGATGGAATCAAGTTTACAGTGCTTTGTAAAAGTATGTACCGAGGACCCAAGTAGCAACTTCTAAAATATGTGTAAAATGCAACGCTTTAAACAAGCCGCAGATAGAGCCAAGGCCCAGGTAGAGTGGGCCTTGACCCTACATGGAACAGTTTTATTACGGTGAGTATTGCAAAAGGTAATATCCTTAGACAACCATTTGGAAATAGTCTGTTTTGACACAGGTTGTCTCCTCTTCTTGCCTTTACAACCCAGTGGTTGTGGGTTGGCATAACGGTTAAGGTGTTTACTTTATACACACAGGGTACAGGGTTTAATTGCACCTTGGGAAGCACAGCTAGCCTTAATAAGGTTCCTTGGGTCTTTAGCCTAGTAATCATCTGTCAGACCCCCCCTCCCATGGACCTTCTGCAAAACAAACAGTACCAGAATTACCCATTCAAATGACTTAAACCTTGCCTGCGATACAAATAGGACCTACAGGAGTGACAGGTATGCATCCCAGATACTACCCCTTCTGTGGATGAGGCTCACCATCTATGTGAAGCAGAGTTCTTCCCTAACCCAATACAAGTGTAACTTGGACAACTGGATGTGGAACAGGAAATTCATCCCTGTTTTGGCATCTATGTCTCTAAAGGACACAGACAGCCTATAAATGGCGCATCTATTAGGCTACTGGTTGTAAATGTTTCATCTCTAAAACCCCTGCTTATGCTTATCAAGGGTACAAGAAGTTGTCAGAGATCTGGGATGCATGTCTAGGCTTAAAAAGGTCCTTATGGTCATTAGCCACTAAGCACCTATGGACTTATGAACAAGAAATTCACAACTGATCCAAAGACTGGAAAGATTTAGTTTTGCCAAGATAGTATCTGGATTGTCTGTGGACATCCAAGGTTTGGAGTATTCTTTTTCCCTCCTTTTTAGGTTCAGGAAAGAAAAGGAGATGGATAGTTTAGCATAACTGAACTCGAACAACATTTTATGCATAAAAACAGGATATGTTCTGAAAGAAACTCTGTCCCTAAGGAAAATGAGATCATGTTGACTCACCTTAAGAGCTTGAAACTCATATTCCCTTCTTGCAGAGGTCAGAGCAATCATTAAAATCAGTATTAGTAAACTCAAGTCAGCCAGGTTAGCTGGTTCAAATGGAGCAAGTGTTAGCTTAAAAATTAAGAGCCCAAGGAGGGAGCACAGTTTTCCTGGAGGCCTATTATGCCAAACCCTTTCAAAAACATTTCGACATATGCCTGCATTGAAAGAGGAGGGTTCATGGACAGACGTGGAAACACAAAAGTCTTCTCAACTGACCAGAAATCCACTTCATTGTAAAACACACTTTGGCTAAACTTCTTCAGATAAACATCAGCTAAAATTACATGCATATAAAACACTGCTCATTGAGCTTAATTAGATACGTGTTTAAAATCAATTAACTTTGAAAATCACTGTGGGTGTCGTTTTACAGAGAAATAAATACCTAGTATATATATTTATATACATTTGATTACATATACATACTTTTTTATATATTTTTATATGGTTTTATATTTCTTGTATACATTACTTACCTGCAGATAGGGATGAAGCACATTTAGCTGAGGTTTAAACTAGGTATTTGTGTGTTTTATAAGCATGCAATTTTAGCTGATGTTTATCTGAAGAAGTTTAGCCAAAGTGTTAAACGAAAAGCGTTTAATCTTATTCAGTTTTCAGTACTTTTGTGTTTACAATAAAGTGAATTTCTGAACAGTTGAGAAGACTTTGTGTTCGTGTTTCCAGTTTTCGTTTAGCATTCATGGACAGACATGCTGAAATGGCCAATGAATGAACCTTGATAGATGTATTTTAAAGGCCATATAATAGTAACTGACACAAACATTGTAAAACCTGAGAACAACTAGACATGAATGGGTGTTGGATATGTTGTTGCCACCAATCAGAAAACCTTTTCCATTAGCTAATATATGATTTTCTAGTAGCAGGCTTTCTTGACTTCTTAGTAGCTGCTGCACATCCTCACTAAACAGGTGCCTAAAACAAATTAAGACCCCATCATCCAGGCAGTCCACTGAAATTGACTTATGTTGGGGTGTATCAAATATCCTTGTTCTTGTGTGAGTTGATCTACTCTAATAAGAAACTTGCTGTAACTGCCCCTGGCCGAAGAAGGGAGAACCATTCTTGCCTTGGCCAAAAGGGAGTCAAGAAAATGATCTTGGGAGATTTCTTGTAAATCTTCAGAATTACCCTTGATATTAGTGGAAAGTGCAAAACAGTATACCTGTCCAAGGAAAAGAAAAGGCATCTGTCTTCCAGGCCTTCATTCCCTCCAGTAGAGCTCTTTTGAGTGTATACCTTTAACCCCTAGTGGGCATGGCTTCAGTATTTAAAAATTGAAGTTATCACCTTACATTTTTAACAAATACCCATTGACAGAGGTCATATATCAATACAATTGTGTTTGCTATCATGTATGCTTCAAGATAAAAATTTCCAATACCTTGTATGTAACATGGTTTTGGAATTATTAATGCAAATATGAACAGGCAGTATTTGACGCCTAGAGGAGCAGTAGGGTGTAACTGCAGAAACGCCTGGAGACGTCACTCGGCTGTAATGAGTTAAATGGAATCCTGGAACGTAATTTGAACATCTGATTGTTCTGAGAGAAGACAAAGGTGTTTACTTGAGAAATGCCCCACAGATGGATGAAATCTTGGAAGACCCCCTGACCCAGTTTCCATTCATGATGGTCTGCCCTGACCTGCTCAGCTTGTATGCCTGTAGACTGAGACTGTTCTGTGAAGTTATATCCCAAACTAAGATGGCTAGTCTGCAATGAGGGTACAACCTGGTTCTCACTTGATTGCTGATGTACTACATGTTTGTGTTATTGTCTGATTAAGAGGTGCCACAGATTAAAGATGGTTCAGAGAATTGAGTGTCTTGATCAGGGAAAGCATCTCTTTTACATTTATGTGCTTGCATCTCCCCTTGGTGTCCCTCACCCCTACACTTTTTATCCCTCCTAAAATTGCTCCCCAAGCAATGTCTGAGGCATCTGTGGTGACTTGTGGTTTTGGGGCATGGAGGGAGAAGGTGAGATGTGGATTTAAGGGCATCTGTTGTCTCCACCAAATGATTTCTATTCTGACAAACCCCAGTACTAGCTTTTGAAAAGAGAAATGGTGTTGGTGTTGGGACCAAAGAGATTTCAGGAACCACTGTATCTTTCTCATGTGGAGTTTTGCCAGGGATATCATAGGAATCACAGATGCCATGAGACCCAAAATCCTGAGGTACTGCCTTACAGTGACCAAACTGAATGAAAAACCTTAGAAATATATCTATATATAGATCTATGTTTTGTGCGGAAGAAAAGCTCTTTGAACTGATATGTCTAGCTGACATCTCAGGAACATAATCCTGTGTTGAAAGAGTCAAGAAAGACTTTTGAATATGCTCTTTGAATCCCAGCTTGTGTAAGAGAGCATTCACCCAAGAGAGTGATAGAGACAAAGAGACTGCTGACACTTTGAAAAAGACTCTGCAAAGATAAGCAAGTCATTTAAATATGGAAAAATGTGGATAACTTGTAGACTGCAATGAGTTATAGCTATTGTTAGACACTTTGTGAACACTCTTAGTGCAGTGGATAGTCCAAAGGGTAAGGTAGAAAAACAATAATGTGATCCAGACACACAAAACCCTAAGAATGATGTGATAAAGGTTAGCAGGAAATCTGAAAGAGGAAAAAGAGGTAATATGTTGTGAATGCCATCATTCTGAATTTGGGCACTATCACAAGCAGGTTTTAATGAAAGATCCAGAACTGGTCTCAAGCATTTTTTTTCTTTGGCACTAGGATCATCCTTGAATAAAAAAGCGCTTCCCCATCTGGGAAGGAAAAAACTGGTTCTATCACTCCTTGGAACAGAATATGATGAAGTACTGGTGGAAACAAAATACTGTATTCTGGAAGATGAGGAATTTCCTCCCACTGCCATCTGTAAACTTGATGAGTGATTTTCAGAACCCATTTGTATGAAACTAAAAAGGGGCCATGGTGGTAGGTGGCAGTGGGTCACCAGATATTTTGAATAGTCATTCAGAGTTGATGGACTGTCCTTGGTTTTGCGAGATTTTAGTTTGGAACTCCCTTGCCATTTCTTTATTAAATGTCTGTTCACCTATATTTTGTTGAGACTGTTTATCCTGTTTTTTACCAAAACTGGATGAAGAGATCAAAAATCCCTTGGAAATTTTAGAAAAGGAGGCCTGAAATATCTTCTAGATTGCCTGGATCAGCTTGGACCTTTCACTCCCATCCTTGCTAAAAGATCACTTATAAGTGAGTGATTGCATTCACTTATAAAAGTGACTTATAAATTGACATGAGTGTGGGGTGTCTCTATAGTAGAAAGTATTGCTAAATATCCCCTCAGTGTTTTCTCTTCTTAAACGCATTCATTATCTTCCTTCATAGAGCAGGTATGTGTTATATGTTATTACACTTCTATTGGTTGTAAGACTGTAAAATAGTGTAAAGATTTTGGTACTGTGTTATACTGGTAATAATTTCACTCAGATCAGATAACCTTTGTGTGTATGTGTGTGTGTGTGTGTGTGTGTGTGTGTGTGTGTGTGTGTGTGTGTGTATATATATATATATATATATATATATATAGATAGATAGATATAAATAGATATAGATATATAGACACAGATATATAGATAGACACATATAGATTAGATACAGATATATAGATATAGATAGAGAAATAGATAAATGCAATACTGTCTTGAGGTACTGGTTAATCCCATGAATTATTCTAAGTGATGGTACTATATTATGCCTATCAGTGTAGTGTTATGTTCTGATAATTTTTCAGTGCAGATGTATATTCACATGGCATTACTGTGGCTTTCTATCAGTATCCTTTCTGCTACAACTACTTTGAGCTTACATGCATAAACTTTTTACCATCACTCTGTCCTCATATTTCCCTTTGCTATGAGTTACTATAGTCCTTCCACCATCTGTTTTTTGTATAAGTGCTAACTCTTTTCTCTCAATATAATGTTACAGCTTAGCAGAGTTTATTTTTTCTTCCTTTCAATTCAGAGCCTGTGGTCACTACATCTACAAACAAGTTTACTGAGACTTTGTCATTGTTTCATTACATGCGGTCACTATATGTACATACAAGGTTACTGAGACTTTGTCACTGTTTCATATAAGCACAGTTATCATGAAGACCCTTGTCGCATATTAACTTTAATCAGTCAAATACATGCCTGCTCTGTGAAATAGTAGGACCCCTTACTAAGTTGGCTTCTGTTTCCTTTGGCTTGACCAATAGACTATACTGCATATGCATGCCAAGTATTTAGACTCAGGAAATAACAACAAACCTATTTTACTTTCATCTCTTTACTAATTGCTTTGGTCTGGCTATAGAGTGATTGTACTCACTTAAAAATTGACCTATAAATTGACTTGTTATCAAACACAACAGGTCATAACTATCTACTCCCCCACTAACCCACTCAACACCACACCCCATACTTCTTTAAACAACATAATCATATCTCCATACCTTTACAACAGCTCCAATACAGAACTCTTCACATTTAAATATACACGCACTCAGTTAACTCCACATTTACTGCCCAAATATGTCAATCTATTTACCAAACTCACACACTTATTTCTATTCATTTCTATCCTGATCAAACTAAGAGGTGACATACATCCTAATCCAGGACCTCAACCCCTAAATCAAACTCCTCTCACTCAAAACAACCCTTACCCCCCAAACATCACTAATCTCCCATGAAGTAGCTCCAATCGTTTAATATTAAACATGAACCTAAAAAGCAAGCTAAATAAAACTCATGAATTTCATGCAAATATCACCTAATACTCTCCTGAATTAGCAGTCCTAACCCATGGTTATAACATCCATAGACATGACAAGACTCAAATGAGGCAGTGGCATATCTGTAATATACAAGAATACTATCGAACTAGAAAGACTTCATATGAACCCCCAGGCCTTTGAATAATGAAATTCTAATCACCTGCCTTCAACTAAACTCCAAGAAACACATAATTATAATAGCTGTTTATATATACCCAGGTAACAACACAGACATTATTGAAAACCTTCTTTGTTGGTGTGCCTCAACTTTTAGTCAAGAAGCAATAATAATGGTGGATTATAATATGGACATGTACACCTGCTCCTTGGAAAATCCCTCTTATTTTATTAACCTCCATGGTTTCTGTCATATTGTACAATATCCTACCAGATTTGACAAACATAACAAAAAAGATTCTATCCTAGACTGGGCACTTACAAACAAACTCTCTGTCACCAATCTGGCTGTCTCCCTGACAGTCTAAATGATCACCTACCCACTTACCTTCTTAGCCACCGCATTTGCCCTACTAAAAATATCATTTACAAACTTGTCCGCAACAAGAGGCATTTCTCCCCTGAAGTCGTCAAATATCTTCTACAACAAAAATGTGACTGGTCCCCTTTAAACTATCTGCATCTTGACGCGGCTGTTCAATATTTCAGTGACAAATTTCTCAATATCCTAAACAACCTAGCTCCCCTTAGAAAGACCAGGTCTAACTCCAAGCATATATCATGGTATAACACCAAGCTGCTCCTCAATCAGAGAGACACAGCCTGGTCTGTATACCACAAGATCAAAAATCAAGACTCCCTTTTTACTTACCATCAATTACGCAACCTTGCCAAAAAAAAAATCTAGCATGACAAAAAGCTATACTATACAACAATGCAATAAAAAAAAAAAACAATCCCCAGAAATTTTGGGGAGCCATCAAACAACTACTAAAGCCTGGACAGATCACAATTCCAGCTCCAACCACAACAAATTCCACAGCTAGCATTGCCTCACAATTTAATTCACACTTTATCAACTCTATACTCTCCCTAGTAAAAAAACAACAGCAAGACCCTCCTATCTATTCCTAATGAATTAGACAGAACCCTCAATTCCTTTTTCAGTCAAACCAATTCAAACTAATACCATCAAAAAACATTTTTCCAAATATAAGCCCTCCTCTCTCGCAGCTGACCAACTCCCCAATGCATTTCTAAAGCTAGTACCAGATGACATCTCCTACCCTATATCTATCCTAATAAACCATTCTATATCTATCCTAATAAACCATTCCATTCCTGAGCAGTACATTCCCAAACTCTGGAAAGTCTCATATCATACCTCTTCACAAAGGTGGCTCCTCTACTGAGTTCTCAAACAACAGGCCAACTGCCTTCCTCCTCCCATAGCCTAGATTCTTGAAAAATGCATACACAGACAACTTCTTGATTATCTGCTAAGCAATAATCTCCTATTTGCATCTGAACATGGCTTCAGACCTAAACACAGTGCAACCACTGCCTTTGCTAGTTTTACAAACTCAATAAACCAGCTTAGAAATGACAGCCAGCTCGTCTTGTTTATCTTTCTTGATATGTTTAAGGCCTTTGATACAGTATCCCATCAAAAACTACTAAATGAGCTAGCTTCCTTAAACCTAACCCAGCCAGCCCTCTTCTGGTTTCTCAGCTACTTAACTTACCACCAACAGGCAGTTAAGTAGCAAAATTAACTTTACACCCTATTACTGGTCTTAGTAGGAGTACCCCAAGGCTCAATTCTCTATCCATTGCTCTTCACCATGCATACCACCAGACTCAGCACAGCCACCCAGCATTCAACCATCATTCAATATGCAGACAGCTCCTCCATCATATGTTCAGCTCCTTCCTTACCAGAATTCCTACAAACAACCCAATAATCTTTCTAAGACATTGAAAAATACCTCTCAGACTCTCAACTCATACTCAGTCCAAATAAAACAAAGTTTATGCTCTTCACTAATAGGAAAGTTCCTGATAACTCTCCCCCCTTCATCATCTACTCAGCCAATAAAACTAAAATTGAACCTGTCCAGCACACCAAACTCCTTGGAGTCACAACTGAAAACAAGCTAAAATTTGACAAACACCTCGCTCTAACTATCAAAAAGTTCCACATTAAGCTAGGCTCACTATACAGAGTCAAGCTATACCTAACTGAGGCCACTAGACCTTCCATAGTTAGGACTCATCTAGTTTCTATCCTTCTATATGCCTCATCAATATTCACTAATCTCAGAAAATCAGAGTTAAACAAACTGGAGTCCTGCTATATAACAAAATCACAAGATTCACTACTAACCTCCCTTACAGATCACATCACTGCACAGCACTTCATAAACTAAATTGGATTGAAATACCCACTCTCCTATTTCTCAACCAACTTACTTTCATTTATTCTATTTCCACCATGCAGACAACTGCCCAGCACTCAAGAGCTTAGTGCAGCTCTACTCATATGAAAGGCAACTAAGATCCTCCAACAAACTACTACTCAAAGTAACTAAATCTAATAACTGGAAAAAAATCAGTTCCCATGAATTACCATGTTGATGGGAGCCCACTGAACACTGAAGGGGCCATAAGAGATCTGGGCACCCAGGTCGACAGCCACCTCACCTTCGACCACCACATTGCCACTGTGGTCAGCAAGTCCTTCTTTGTGGCACATCTTATAACCAAAGGTTTCACATCCAGGAAGAAATAGGTCATCATCCCTCTCTACTCATCCCTCATTAGGCCAATCATCAAATATAATGCCCCATTTGGCATGTACCTGACCAGACATCTACAGCAGCTGGAGAGGCCACAAAAGAACCTCACAAAAAAGATCCTAGGCCTTAAACACATGTCCTACATGGACAGACTCAAGAAACTTCAACTGTTCTCAGTCTCTTGTTGTCTACTTAGAGGTGATCTCTGCTTGACTTACAAAGCCATGTCTGACCCAGTCCTACTGAAATTCTACATCTAAAGAAATCCCAATCCCCCCGCACCACACGGTCCAGAGATTACAACGTCATTACCACAATTAACAGAACATGCTGGAGGGACAAGTTCATCTCCCAAAGACTGCCCATACTCTGGAATAAGTTTCCCATTCATGTCAAACAGAGCACCTCACTGGCCCTCTTGAAGAGAAATCTTGACAAGTGGATGAGTAACAGAAAGTTCACTCCAGGGATCATTCCACTTGCACTACTGGATATGGGCACTGTGAACTAACATCGGGTGGCACGGTGCCTCTGCAATTTTTTTCGGGCTAGGCTTGTAACGGCTCCAGGGCCACTAGCCCATTATACACCTATGACCCTATGAACCTAAGTTACGGTAACTCTCTATTTTCCCACCAAATATCTACATCCTGGAATTCCATGCCTCTGACAATATTAAATTCTAGCAACACATCCAAATTTAAACGACTGGTTAAGAAACTACTGACCAAAACTGGCTTTGCTCCTGCATTAATCCAGGCTGATCATTCTGTCATTACTTGTTCTTACAACCAAAATATCTCTTCCCTTACTAAATTCTAATATCCAAATTATCCTTTCTCTCATGGAATTCCAGTTTCTCTCTACCTATCTCAAGCTCACTACTGCTCCTATTTTTATCAGGTCTACATTATTTCCTTGAAAGATGTCTCCATCAAATAGCTGCTCATTGATCACTACCCATCAAACAGCCATTCAGTGAACCTTACAATCATCAAACTTCTTTCCTAGGGAAAGAAACTACTTGGCCACCAGAGCAATCATAATACAAACTACATAATTTTAAACTCATGAAGGTGGGGGGGCTTCACCCTCACACACCCCCCCTCCCACTTATATATATCAACTCTAAGATTGCACTACAGTGGGGAAAAGGGCTAATTCACAATGCTGGCCACCTAGTTACTTTCCCACGGAAAAACATCAATGTAATGATCGTTTACTGAATGTAGCATTCAATGTAGTCATTTTGATGAATAGGGTTTCAGTGGAGATGTCTTTTGAGGAAATAATATAGACCCTTTTTATCTACCTATCTTAAGCTTCCTATAGTACATCATATTCCCTCCTTCTTGTACTTCACCTCAATATTGCCTTAGCTATCACTGTTTGGAACAAGTAGCACTAGCATAGCAACAATCAGCCATATTCTTATTCATATACCATACACGTATCTCATAAATATTTAACATCAATACCATTATATTGATCTACTGATCAGATATTTCTCTGTGATGGCACAAGCTATTTCATGCTAGTTTATTTGTTAGCTTTCTTTTTTCCCCACTTAATATTACTCTCTCGATTTTTATTGTTTATGTAGAAACTATTTACTACCTATATTTACCAAAGTTATGTATTCTTGATTGCTATCTATTTCTTGCATAGTTTGTAATGTGTTTTTGTAATGGAGCTTTTCTCCCCAGGCCTCCTCTGAAAAAAAAGGCACTGGCCCATTTGGACATCCTTGGTAAACAAATGTAAATAAAATAAAATAAATAAATAAATCAGTGGAGTTTAGAAAAGATTAGGAAGAGACTGGATAAACAATTTACAAAGAAACAATGGGAGGATATATGTATGGCTCCCAAATATGCAACATAGTGTAGAAGATTTAGGATTTTTGCTTGGGAGTGTATACATAGGTATTGTTATACCCCAAGCTGACGCCAAAGAATTTTTTCCTCAGGTAGACTGCAAATGTTGATGGTATGATGGGAACGAAAGAGGTAATTGGAAACATTTTTTGGTAGTGTAATGAGTTGGCAGACTTTAAACATTCCATACAGAGTACTCTGTCAGAAACATTGGATCTTTGCAAACTGGGGTCGCTAAGGAAATGATTTTTTGAAATCACAGAAGCTGAGTTGCCTAGACAGGCCATGATACATTTAATTCTGTTGGTTGCCAAAAAAGCAGCTACTAGAAAATATAAGTCAAAGTCTAAACTAGTGATGGTGAACCTTTTGGGCTTGGCGTGTCGAAAATTTGGAAAATGTTGTAACTTAACTCTGCTGGTGTGTCACCCCCCCAAACAAAAGAGAAACAATTCTTTACAAACTCATTCTGAAAAGCTCTGGACAGCTGAGATGTATGCATCACACCCTTATAGCTGGTATAGCAATAAGAAATCTAACAGTATGACGTCAGCATGCCATGCATATTCATGAGGGCATGCTGAATCACACCCTGGGCTAACATGCTCCGTGTAGGACAGTAGGGGGCGTGTCCAAATGCCGAGTTCTGCAAAGGGACACGCCCCCAGAAGAGTCAGAGTCCTGAAAGTAAACTCCCACGAGCGAGTCCACGGAAATGTCAAGGAACACAACACCACACATGCCCCCACAGACTATAACTCAACTGTAATGTAAAACGTAAAAATAGCAGTTTAATTTTTTTTTTATAATTTCCAAAATGTTTGCCCGTAGTTGCGCTCGTTTGCACGGGTATGCTCTCCGCTCAGTCACAGTTAGCAGTCATTGAAAAACATATAAGATCTAAATATGCAAATTAAGCCAAGTAGCAATAGCGTAGCGGTAGAGATGTTGGCCAAAGAGGAGGTAGTCACGGTTCGAGCCCCCACAACATCATTTTCTATTTTTATTTAAATAAGCATGAAACAATCCCCTGACATATATATATATATATATATATATATATATATATATATATATATATATATATAAAACTATAATTTAAGTAAAATGTAATGAAATGGGCCATGTATTTTGAAGAAATCCGACACAAGAAAATATAAAAAAATTGTATAAGTGCCCATAGCTGAGCAAGGCTTTACAAATCTGAATATGAGTGCCCATAGGTGAGCAGTGGTCTAACAAGTGTAATATGACTGCCCGCAGGTGAGCAGTGGTTTAACAGGTACAATATGAGTGCCCGGAGTTGAGCACCGCTTTAACACGCTTAAAATGAGTGCCCGTAGCTGAGCAACACTTCTCACAACATAATATGCGTGCTCATAGCCAAATAACGCGTTACCCAGTGTAAGCCGTTTGCGCGGAACTGCGCAGTGCGCCAACCGGCTTACCGGCGGGCAACGTCGAGCAAGCTGTATCAAAACTGCCTTTACACAGATACACCTCCTACCCTGTCTAGACAGTAGTAAAAACAAAAAAAAGCATTGCCCAGGCTCAAACCCAGGATACTGTGCACCATAGTCAAAGTACTGAACCACTAAGCCATGACAGTTGTACTGAGAAATGCAGTATTAGCATATATATAGGAATGAATGGAAATAGAAGCATGACAAAGCAGGTTTTCTTAAGCTGATAAATATCCAAAATGGCCAATCACAGATAAGTGCGGGAAAACGGCCATATATAAGCCCCATAGGCGGGAATACACAGCATAACTGATTGTGGTACCCATTTGCAGTCAGGATGGCAGGTGCAGGAGAGGGAAGTCGCTTTAGAGCACAGAGGTGGGGTGTTGAGGAGTCCAAATATATGGTTTGGCTCCTAGTCCATGATCATGAGGTTCAACTCATGCAGGGCCAGGTTCCCTGGAGTGCATACAAGGCAGAGGCGTGGAACCAGTTGGCACATGATCTCACTAGTGCCACAGGCATACCAAGGACTGGTGAACAACCCATCACCACCATGCGGACCTGAAGAGACGTAAGCAGGACCAACTGAACCGTTGGATACAGGAGGCCCGGCAAATGCCCAACGCCCCACTACTGAGTAAGTATCCATGTAATTAAGTATGTAAGAAATTATCCTAGCCTATATTATGGAGATGTATGTTCCAATATTACTTCATTTATATTACAGCTGCAGGTGTCCGTTCCATGAATCAGCGAGCCTATGCAGATAGGCTGGTGAGGTTGCGCCACCAGGCAGGTTAGTAATTATTTTGCTGGAATTGTTATAGAATATAAGTGAGACAGCTTGTAAAAGAGTTCAGTGTTGTTACATATTAATAAAGTTCAAATAAGCCTAGAAGAAAGATTCTGCTAATACTCTAAGATTAGATAAGTGATGCAGCCTGTAATCCAGAAATAAACATTAAACAAGTCTGAAATAGAGTTTCCACCTGTATTGTAATATCAGATAACTGCTTCACCCTGAAAATGACATAATCAATCTACAAAGGATAGACATGTGTCAAATACATCCCCTTTTAAAATCTGCCATATGAAGTAAATGAGTCTGTTGGAAAGGATTGTTGTAACCAAGTAAGAAATGTTAATAACGCCTAGAATTAAGTATCATCTTGAATTGTAAAAATAAAACAAGTGAGAGTGTGAGAAAGAGGGTATGAATCGACCAAGAAAGCTCTAATAAGTCTGGAATAAAGATATACTGCAGTCAGTACATAATGAAATGAATGAGACAGCCACAACCAAGGAGTGAAATGGGTGTAATAAAGTATTGAACCTGGAATGTGTCTGTCCCACAATTTGGATATGGTGCTGTACCCTTGCAATATGGAGATAGTATGGTTGTATGAAATACTGAACATCCACAGTTGTCTAGAGCCATATAAATCAAATGCAGCAGGATGCTGTACCTGAACACAGCCAGATATGAACATGTATGAATAAAAATGGAATGTATATTAATGTAGCAGTAACATTCCCATCACCAACATTCCTAAGGTTACATATAGGAAACTGTACAAAGACATGTAGGGGATATATATCTGCAGCTACTAGGAATGTACAGCATATGTATAGGTAGTTTAAGTTGTTAACGTAATATTTCTTCACCCTACCCCATTTTCACAAATGATGCCATTCCACACCAAACTGGGTATGTGTATACACAATTAATTCCCATGGACATTTGTCCTGTTGGTTCATACATATCTGCATGTACGTTGATGCATGTGCCCTGTTCACATATCCAAACCTGATGGCCTGTTGCCATCAATCAACCGTGCATGCTGTTGGATTGTGTACTGTTGTTCTAAATATGCATGTGTTATGCTTGCTGTCCAATGTTTGGAATTCATGGGTGTTTGGTTAATGGGAATACTGATGCATGCTGTTACAACTAATGTTGAATGGAGTTGTATGTTACTAACCCAAAATGCCATATAATACTGCTAAACATAGGACAACAGCTGGCGAGTGCACCTGGCACCAGTGCCCAGGCCGGAACCTCCTTCGGTGGCCCTGTGCCACCTTTGGGTGGAAGGGCTGCAGGGGATGGGGCTCGTCCCCCCTCTGCAAGCGTGGCCGGAGGAGAACGTCCACTCACCCTCCAAAGTGTCCAGTCTGTGGTGCATAGCGAGATCAGGCATTCTGTGCTTGAACCCCTACGCCAGCTTGAGGCGAGGGTGGCGCAACTCATGGGTGTGCCTGCCCATCCTATACAGCCCCCAGCACAGCCCCGTCCTGTGCAGTGAAGGCGCAGTGGTAACTGCCCATGGGTGGGGATCTCAGTTCCACTGTTGCCATCTGTGTGCTCATGGGCTCACAATATCCAAACATCCGTCCCCGTCAATTGTGTACCCCCCACATGTGTCATACTCCGCCCCTGTATGCGTCTTGTTTGTCTTGTCTGTTAACCTCCCCAACCTACCTCCCCAAATATACCTACTTCCTGTACCTCACATTCCACTCTCACCTGAAAAAAAAAAGGGCACTCTGTTCCCACAAAAAAATTACGCCCCATACATAGCTGCCCATTTTGCAGACATGTCTGCTGGACATGTTAACTGATAATTAAAATTGGCTGTACAACATATTTTGTTGTCCTCACCCCTCTCTCAGGGGTGGAAGGTTTCAAATTTCACACCAAATTACACACATATGCACAGCTGTTGCTGATAAAGAAATGGGCAGCTATGGGCCTTCCCTACATCCTTCCTGCAAATCCAAGCTTGTTTTCCTACTGTCCTACCCTCTTTGTGCCCCCTTTTTCACCACTTTCCTATCTCCCCATTTTCTTTTCTTGAAAAGAAATTAGCGTGGGTGTTAGCGAGAGTAAGCACTTTTAAGCAGTAGTCAGCGGGTGTGCGCTTGTATGCGCTTAGCTAAGCGAGTGTGCGCGTAGCTAAGCGACTGTGCGCATGTGTGAGCATCGGGCAAACCAGCGCAAACCTGCTTACAACTGCTTAAAAGTGCCTTAGTCACTCTGTATGACAAGGCCTGTAGTCTGCTCATCAGCAAAATAAAATACCCCTGTCAGTCTCAAACCCCAGACCTTGGAAACCCTAGTCTGCATGAATTACCACTGAGCCATGTCAAATATACAAGAACATGGTGCTGAAAGAAATATATCATGAAATAGAAGGAGTGAATGTAAAGGGAATATAGGAAGGCCATTACACAAAGCTTGTTCCCTGTATGTTTAGTGGCAATTCTTGTGGAATTGCATTACATGAGTGTGATAAGAGAAACAGCCATGCTAGTAGGTAATAATGTTACAGTAGCACCTTACAAAACACACACAGTATCAGAGCAGGATAAACACCACCATATTTGAATAGGTATGAGGCCAGACATCCCAACTGTGACTGATTTACAGGGATGTCCTTCATTTGTCATAAAATGTTACCTGTGCCCCACTGACCCCCTGCGAAATGTACTAATAGTAGGCAGAAAGGTGGGGAATCCCACGTAATGGTGACCGTCAATAAGTTAAAGTACACACTACTTGCATGTCAGAAATGGTGTAGTAATACATATGCTGAAAATACCCCACAGTCACAACTGCAGAATATCTGAAATATATCACGGGTGTATCCCACTGATATGTACCGTTCCCTGTGGCTGCTCAAATATATACCCGAGAGTATCTGAGGCCTGTAAGTGTCAGAAACACACAGGCATATCAGCCTGTCTGCTGTTACACACTCTGCGAATAGCTGTAGAATTGCTTCTACAAGCACACCCTCATGTTGGAGTACAACCTAGAAATATCAAAGGATGTAGCCATCTAACAAACTAAGGACAGTATAGCAGTTTACAAGCACTCCATGTGCCTGATATTCATAACTGTTAGTACAAAGTACAAGGCCCTACTACTGCTCAGCAGCAAAATAAGATACCCTTGTAAGTGTCAAACCCCAGACCTTGGCCTCACCAAACTGCATGCAGTGTCACCAAACCACATCAAACATATAAGAAATTGCTGCTGAAAGAAATATATCACTCATTACAAGGAGTGAATGTAAATGGAAAATAGGAAAGCCATAGCAACACATTCCAGTAAAGACAAATACCAGGTCTTCAAGGAGTGAATGTAAAGGCAAAATAGTGAAGCCATAGCAACACATTGCAAGAGCTACTGTTGTATACCAGTTAATTCACGAGTCCCACAGGAAAGTACATACTCCCATGTAAACAGTGTTAGCATTATTAGGTGTGAGTTAACATACACACTGAGAAGAATGAACTGCAAGGAGCAACAGTCAGGTTTCAGTACAACATGCATTTCAGTGGCTACAACACAGCCTTAGATATGAGAAACATACCAACCTTTTGACTGACACAACAGTGTCCAGAGCAAACCAGCATGGTTCCCACCTTGCTAAACTGAAAGGCCTACGCCTACATAACTTAATATTTTATAGCACTGTCCTGAAATCACAGTGAGAACTGCAATTACCACACAGCAGGCTGCATGCAATTAGTAAATGCTGGCCAACAATTGGTGCAGAGGCCATCACATGCACATGTGCAGATACCTACAAAAGCAGCCTGTACTGCCACTCCACACATGCAATAATATCATTGCAGCCACTGGAGGGAGAGAGAGAGACAGAGAAAGAGAGAGACCAAAAAAAAAAAAAAAAAAACAAGCCATCAAGCCATCAAGCCAGCCATCCAAAAAAGCTGTCAGAAACAAAGGTAATGTAAACTACATAATCTAATAATCTACATACTGTGAACCCTCCATATGTGTTAGCAGTCTGTATCTATATGTATATGAAGATGTGCATAGGGCAAGGGACATACTGCAACTGTTAGTGAAGGCTGGACATACATATGTAGTTGAAGGTTGCTATGTGCACATATCAATGTAGGTTGTAGTACAATGTACAATGTAGGTTGTAGTACAGCAATGGATGATTAGAAGTATGTTAGTGTGTGTATGTGTATGTATACACACACACACACATATATATATATATATATATATATATATATATATATATATATATATATATATATATATATATATATGTACATAGATAGAGAGGTATGTATAAATAGATAGACATATATAGATAGATAGATAGAATATGTATATACATATAGATGTAATAGACACATACATATATAGATATATATAGATACATACACATATACAGACAGATATGAATGTCTATAGATATGTATGTATATGAATGTATCTATCTATCTATAATATATATATATATATATATATATATATATATATATATATAGAGTGAGAGAGGCACATGGGGGCAGATGTACTGCAACAGGTGCCTGGTGACGAAGGCATGGACTGAACACCAGTGTGGATACTGGAGTACCATACCCCATTCCAAAACACTTTAACCACTAACTACCACATAGGTGGATGCCTGCCTACTACAGGAGGTGTCAGAAGGGAACATGGGAAACAAGTGTACAATAGCCTCCCCTTTGATATTCACAGTGGCACACTAGTCTTGTAATCCCTGTACATGGTACATGTCATCATAAATGGTGTGTCAACTAGGGAAACATAGGTCAGTGTACCCTCTACACCTCACAATGTCCTACACAGTATGTACCTCCCATGACAACTACAGCAAGGGAAAAGGCCACAGACATACCTAACAAAGAGTGATAATGCCCTCAAACACATTACCTATGCAGAGTGACTGACAAAACCACAGATAGAGTGCCTTTCATACAACCTACACAGAGGTTACCACTGCTGGATATACAGAGTTATGTCACACCCATACCAGTTGTCTAACCGCCATGGTAACACCTCACAATCTGTCCAGCCTAAATGACCTATGGCCCTCATCCTTGTCACCACAGTAAAGAGCACATGCTGGAGGTACAGGTTCCTATCCACAAATAAGCCATACCCTGGACTAAACCACCCAGCATTAACAAGCAAGACTCCTTATTAGTAGATTTCAGACATACCCCTGATGAATGTTACGGAGATAGGTAATATGCCGTATGAGTCACCTCTGTGTAACTGTTTGACAGGAGCAAGTACAATCACATTACATGTGTCCCAAGGGGCAGGGTAGCATAAGGCTATGCTACCATAGGCCCAGGGCCAATAGCATAGTACCTACCTATGACAATGCACACACACATGTACTCATTGCAATACCAACTATGTGAGGTGGAATGAGTGTGACACTGACTGTGTGCAAGGTCTGTAATGGTGTGATTGCTCAGCATGACTTTGTGTCTGTCATGGTAGTGTGTTTCCTCAGTGTGAGGCCAGAGAAGGATGTGTCAGTTATTGGGATACAAACATACTACATTGCCATATGTTGTGCTGTAGTTCACAGTGTACGACTGCAGTGTAGGTAGGGGTATGGCAGCAAAGACTAGGGTGGATTACCAGTGAAACTGTAAATGTGCATTGCATGCATTGCATGGGATGACAATATTCTCCATCCATTAGCTTGATACATACCCGCAGTGTGAGGTTGTGCATTGTACCTCAAACAGTGTGCCGAGTGCTGGTGTGTACTAGTTTGTTGTATGGAGTGTGCCAGGCACTGTCACACAGTTGTTGGCTGAGCACTGATATGTGGTAATTTGCATGTGTATCCCCTGATAGACAGACAGATGCTATATATGGCAGTTCAGTGATATCAGTACAGTAGAGTATTACGTGTGCCATATTACTTGCTCACATATTTTTCTTTTCCTTCCAGGGCGATGGTGCATCAGCGCAACCCCTGTTATTCAGCTGCAGAGGATGAGGAGATACACTGGAGCCTGGTGCAGGATTTTTCCACACTGTTTTCCAGGACGAGCCAGAACCAGCAGGAGAGGGCTGCACTGTGGCAAGACATTGTCCGTCGGGTATAGGCATGCATAACCGGACATATGAGCAGGTACGCCATCACTGCAGTGATTTAATTAGAAATGTCCGTCAGCGTGCATCTGATATCCACAGACAACAGCTTGCCACAGGTGGTGGGGTACCTATCCACCCCCCCTCACCAGAGTGGAGGAGCTCCTCCTAAGTGTTGTAGCTCCAGGCCAACAACAACAACATCCACAGACATGTGTCATGATGGAGGCTGGAGCCACCCAGCATGTGGACATGGAGTGTGCAGGTAACATGCCATATCTGTAGTTGACTGTTCTCTGCACTGGTAGTTCATGCATGTGTGAGATGTGTACTGTGTGTGTAGCTGTTATCCTGCCTATTCTTGTGCAAGATTGATATTCTGAATATCATCAGTACACCTGTGAAAGTCAACTGTTGTACTACTGTACTGTATCATACTCACAGTATCAATGGCACAGTTGTGGCCACTGACAATAACTCTCTTATTTGTGCAGGTCCCTCTGGAGTAACAGCAAGGCAGCCAATCCATGCTGGTGAGTGTGTAATAACAATACTATTAATACTAATAATAATATTAATACTTATAATACCCTCAAACAGTATTGTGTATGTGTTGGATTGCAGGTGTGTGTGTGTTTGTATCTGCTGTACTGAGGAGTGTGCATGTGTGCCCGTGTGCATGTGTGCATGTGCATGTGTGCATGTGCCCATGTGCCTGTGCCTGTGTGCATGTGCGCATGTGCCCGTGCGCATGTGCCCGTGTGCATGTGTGCATGTGCCTGTGTGCATGTGTGCATGTGCCCGTGTGCATGTGCCCATGTGCATGTGTGCATGTGCCCATGTGCATGTGTGCATGTGTGCATGTGCATGTGCCCATGTGCATGTGTGCATGTGCATGTGTGCATCTGTGGTAACATTGTGTACACATTGTAAACTGTGTTTCCTGTCTTCCTCTCACAGGTTCTGGTGTTGCTCTGTTGGCGTGCAGCAGGGAACCTGAAGCCACTGCTGGGGATAGTGATAATGATGATACATGTGTAATGGCACAGGGAGGTGTGACAGGGTCTGTTGTTGGTCAGCCAATCGACAGTACACAGCAGTCAACCCCATCAATGCGCACAGTCATCCTGCCGATACATCCATTGTCACCAATGTCCATAGGTGAGGGACAGCATACAGTGGGCATTGACCAGGGTAATGTGGTATCAGTGGCACATGCATCCCCTCACAGCAGCCATGGCCAGAGTCCTGACATGGTACCACACAGCAGATGTCCAGGGGTTCTCGTGGGAGCATCCGTGGTCGTACTGCCCCTGTCAGACGTGCCCACAGAGGTCTTTCAACCTCAGCTATGTTCCGGGCTGTAATGCAGGCACAGGCACATATGGAACGGTACACCAGACAGGGTCTGAGGGAGCTTAGAGCACATCGCACTGCTATGAATGACACTATGTGTGACGTTGCGGCTGCCATCCGTACTGTCGGCGAGGTCATTGACAGACATTGGGGGGACACATTAGATCTGTTCCACAACTACATGTCCATGAGCCAGGGCAATGCAGGACGGTTGAGGCGTCGACGTGGACATATGCCAGCAACATCATCAGCTGGCAGTCGTCGTGGACGACAACAAACCTGCAGCCGCTCCCATAGTGCCAGTACCAGCCCCAGCAATGCTGGGTCTGTGCTGTCATCAGACCATCCTAGAAGACCACGTGCACGTGGCTCTGGACAGTCCCAGTAGGGACATGTGTCCAGTCATCAACCAACTGCTTCTGATGACAGTACCCAGTCTGGCTTAGTACCTGATACTGTCCGTAGCACCCCTGCCAGGCACAGGTACCGTGTCCGTGGCCAGAGACAGTGATCTGTATGACCTGGCAGGTACAGTCTGTGGCTGTCCACAAACACCCGTATATGGCAGCCATGTGGTGGAACTGTGTGCATGCATACACACATGCATAATGCTAACACCTAGGGCTAACACATACACACACACACACACACACACACACACACACACACACACACCGCATCAACATTGCCCCATTTTGTACTGTTGTCCCTCACTAACACACACACACATACATGTTGATTGGATGTGTCAATGGCAGACTCTGGCATACCAAGTACACACCCTGTGCATATGATGAAACTGTGCCACCTCCTGCAATCTGTAACATTGATGCAGGAACAGGATAGCATGGTGCTGATGCACAGGGTGACTACATAGCACTGTAGTAATATTATCATGTTGTTTACAGTACAGTGTAATGATATCAATGTGGGTATATCCCAGCATGCCTGATGCATTAACAGTATGATTGTCATTGTAGTGTTTTTATACACCAGTGTTAATTCCAAAAGTGTAATGTCTGCACATGTTTGCATTCTGGTGGTAAGGCTGAAAACACAAACCCACCTACATAGGTATCACAGGGGATAAGAAACTGGAAGTAATGATACTCAATGCCAGACATCTAAACCACAAGATGCATGCAGTCCAAACTCTACTCAGCATGGAGAATGTTGATATCTGTGCAGTAACAGAAACCTGGTTCAAGGCTCCCAAGAGCACCCTAGCACTACCAGGTTACACCTCATACCATGCTTTACAGCCCCAAAACATGGAACTAACTATGAAAGGAGGGTGAGTATCAATAGATGTCAAGGATACCCACACCCCCAGGTTGGTGCCACAGCATGAAGCATCACAGACTATCCACGTGCAACTAACAGTGGGTAAAACTGCCTTCCAGTTCATAGCCTGCTATAGACCACCCTCCTAAACCCAGGTAACCCACTTGGCCTACTTATGAGCACATGTAAATATGAAGGTGTCTCCAAACAACATTATATTGGGCAACTTCATCTACCCACACATAGACTGGGAGCATTACTGTAGCTCCAACACCCTAGGCCAAAGGTTCCTAGAATTCATAAACTCAAATGCTATGGAACAACTTGTTACCACTCCCACAAGAGGGGAGAACATACTGCATCTGATCATCACCAACATGGGGACTCTATGCTCCAGACCAGAAGTGTATCCCTCACTGGCAAGATCATACCATAGAGTAATCTCACTGTATATTCACATACCAACCCCAGCCCCTGCCCAGAAACCACAGTGAAAAAGTTGTCTAAAGCAAATTCCACACACCTCAAAACCGAGACAGAGGTGGAATCCTTCAAAGCCCCCGGGCCTGTGGAAAATATGGCCCACACTGCTGAATCCTTTATAAACGCATTCTATGAACACCTTCAGGAATGCACAGATCATGCAATTCCAAATATAACCATGACCCAATCCTCCAAAGAGAGGCATCCTTTCTGGTGGACCCCAGCCACATAACAGAAAACAATCGAAGGAGGAAGATACTACATGATTGAGCAATAGCCCAGAAAGGGAAGGCATCTCTGATCAGTATTTTGAAAACATTACGGGCACTCATAAAATCGTCTAAGGTCAGCTTCAAGAGAAAAATTGCACAAGACACTAAAGATAATCACAAGGCTTTCTTTACATATGTTAGGAATCTGGGTGGGAATTACCAGATATGCTCAGAAGTTGTCCTAAATGACAAGGAATACACCTAAGCCACATACATTGCCAACATCATTGCTGACAGGTTCAGCACAAACATCTCACCCACCTCCCCACCACAAGGGCAAATATATATCCCAGCAGAGTGATGCCCCCTGACATCTGAGATGCTCAGTCGCCCTCTCCAAAGCAAAAACACAGCATCAATGGGAGCAGACAGTGTCCCAGGCTGCATCCTACATGAACTCCAAGAAGAACTAAACACAAACATAAAACTACTGTTCAATCCCAGCCTTACTACAGGATATGTACCCAAGGAGTGGCGTACATCAACAGTGATCCCTCTCCACAAAGGTGGTGCCTCAACAGATCCTGGAAACTATCACCCCATACGCCTGACTAGCTTGGTCTGCAAAGCTATGAAAGGATCATCATAAACCTCATAAATAATGCTATTGGAGACCTACAGACACTGGATCCTACCCAGTTCGGCTTTGTTGAGGGCACATCCTGCCTCTTAAACCTGGTCGATGTCTTTGAAACAGTCACCAAGGCCAGTGACGAGGGGAAGGTGTTCAACACAGCCTACCTGGACCTCGCAAAAGCCTTCGATACAATACCCCACTCGGGCATTATAGAGACGCTCACCAGCATAACTATAAACCCCTATGTCACTAGATGGATTGCAAACTGGCTCATGGACAGAACACACATGGTCAGAATTGCTGGAGCCATGTCACACTCCAAACCGGTTACAAGTGGCGTCCCACAGAGTTCAGTCCTGGGACCTCTCTTGTTTGGTATATATTTCTCAGAGGTACAGGCCAACACAAATGGACTATGGCTGAGCAGGTTCGCAGATGACTGCAAACTGGGCTCCATAATCAACTCACCAGCCAACAGAAGCATCCTACAAAAGGGCCTCATAGAAACAGACAACTGGTGCCAGAGCCATGGCCTCAAGCTAAACGCCAAAACGTGTGTAGTCATCCACTTTGGCAAGAACAAAGTGCCCACAAATTGACACATAGGTGGTAAGCCATTAAGTACTGTACACATGATTAGGGACCTGGGGACCCGAGTTGATAGCAAACTCTCATTTGACAACCACATGGTTGTAGTGGTTACACAGACAGTTTATACAGGCCACCTAATCATGAAGGGATTCACAGCTAGATCACGGGAGGTCATCGTGCCTCTTCAGTCATCCCTCATCAGGCCCATAATTGAGTACAATGCCCTTTGTGATGTACCTTACCAGAGACCTGTCCTGCAGCAACTGGAAAGTCCACAAAAGTACCTCACCAAGGGGATCAAAGGGCTCCAACAGATGCCTGACATATAGAACCATGTCCAACCTGGAATTAATGGACATGCTGCACCTCAGAAAATCCAATTTCCATGGAGCTATGCGCTCGTGACACTTGCACCTCAGCACTTACATAAATAGGACATGCTGGAGGGACAGATTCATAACCCAGAGGCTCCCTTCACTCTGGAATAAAATCACAGTCCAGGTTATGGAGAGTCCTTTAATGATTCTCTGCAAGAGGACTGTTGATGAGTGGATGGGAGATTGTAGGTTTACCCTGGGTTTCACTTCTGTGTCACTGTTACACAGAGGCTGAGTATACTAACCTGGAAAAAGGCCATATGAAAATACATTTAAAATGGGTGGCGAAAGACAAACACAGTCTGGCTAGGCTTATAACTGCCCTAGGGCAGATAGCCTAGTATGAACCTATGAACCTATTACATGATGTATCCTCAACTGATACACAGATGTAGGAAACCCAGTGTCAGTGATATCCCTGCAGTACTACACTATACCAGTAGCCATTCTTACTGAGCCCCACACATCCCTGGGAAGAATACTGTTTGGCATATAGCAGTCTCATACATGCCAACACACTAGCGATATGTTCATCCACGACTGGAAATGTATACAGTGGCCTACAATGCAGTCTGCACATGACACACATGACCACCAGAAGGGTATCATACAGATAGATACCTGTTGTCCAAGCCATGCTCTATTACTGTAACGCAACTGTAACTTTGTCATCAGCATGTACTTAACATAGTATTCCAGTAGTACCATGTAGGTGGCAGCACCCATCATGTAGAACGGGTAATGGTGTGTACATATGGACAAGTGTTTTCTTGTCTATCCTGTGATATTCACATTTCCAAAGGTATTGTGCAGTCCCTTGGTGTATCGCCTAAGCAAGAAGGTGTCTTTATGCATATCAGCAACAGTTGCCATACACCTACACTGGATGTCCATTACTCACAGACTTTGCTGTGTTATAACATGTGTAACATATACTCCAGACATGAACCCTCACCCACATTAATATATCACAGCTTTCATGAGTGTGTGTCACCCAGTTGGCCTAGGACACAGATCACTGCAGTAGCCTGCATTGTCAACAACATACATGTATGGCGTACAGTCTGGGAATCTGCAGGACATGCTGGCACAGGTAACAACTGTATTCATATGAGGCAGGCTTCACACATAGGAACTATTGAAGGTCACAGGTACATATCTGTATGTGGCACACACATACCTGATGTGTGCATTGCACTTACTGTTATAATTATATGTCATACAATAATAAAAGCAAAACCCACCACACATTGACAAACTGTGTGACAAACACACACATGGCTTTTGTAGGATTCAAACCCCTACCTAACTATGTTATGACACTTGAGAGAGACGCATTAGCACAGCATGCTATTCACATTACTAGGTGGTTTCCCTTCTCCTGCTGTACTTATAGGGTGCTGACATCATCAGTCTTTACAAAGAGGAATGTACATCATGTAGTGTGTTATTCCAGTTGTCAAAAGGGACATTTCTTTCAAAGAGAATTGCACACACACACACACACACTGAGCATTTGCAGGATTCAACCCCCTACCAAACTATGCTATGACACTTGAGAGAGACACATTAGCACAGCGCTCTATTCGCATTAGTTGGTGGCTTCCCTTCTCCTGCTGTACTTATAGGGTGCTGACATCATCAGTCTTTACAAAGAGGAATGTACATCATGTAGTGTGTTATTCCAGTTGTCAAAAGGGACATTTCTTTCAAACAGAATTGCACACCCCCTGCCCCCCCCACACACACACACACACACACACACACTGAGCATTTGTAGGATTCAAACCCCTACCTAACTATGTTATGACACTTGAGAGAGACGCATTAGCACAGCGCACTATTCGCATTGCTGGGTGGCTTTTCTTCTCCTGCAGTATTTATAGGGTGCTGACATCAGTTTTTACAAAGAGGTATGTACATCTATTACTATCCCTCAGTATGGGGGATAACAATATATATGCATTAACAGACGCCTAGTTCAGGGTCACATATGCACATCAGCACTGCCTGGTTATGTTTTATACCATGCTTCGTGAACACAGAACTTGTAACACACAACACAACCAGGGAGTGTATCCATATCCATATGCTCTTCAGTTTTTCCCTTAGAACTGCTCTACTTTCAATCTAAACAGTCTATTCTCTATCTGAAAAGCCCAGCACTTGCTCCTAAAGCATTTTTACACAGGTAAAGCACTCTTAAACAAAAAGAAAGCACTACATACACTTACAATCCCCTTGAGTACCCATTTCCCTATAGGTCCTTTCTGACTCAGTTACACAGCAATCCCTTACACTATTCTAGCATGTCAAAGGGTCAATTACTGGCATCCTCTCCAGTTCAGCTGGTGAATCTGGGAATCTTGAGGCAATGTTACAACTGCCTCATGTACACAGACAACCCTCTCCTCCTCCCAACAAATACAAATATATGTGAGAGATGCAACTATATAGCCAAACTGGAGGCTGAGCTCTCGACTCAGTACTGGCAAAACCAGTCAGGAGGAGAAGGTAACCACACACACCACAAACCCAGTCTCACATAGACCTATCACAACTGCAAACCAAACACGTAAACACACAACAACATACTCAGAGGCTCTAATTAAAAATCTACCAAAACAACAGAGGCCTCCAAAGCAGACATCCAAGCAACCACTACCTCTAAACATAGCACATGCAACACATAGTTCACAAAGTCAGTGTGCCAAACAGTCACAGCCCTTAAGGCCAAACAACATGCCTGATACAGTTGTAATAGGTGACTCCATAGTCAGACACACTGACGTCCCACTCACCAGACTGAACAAGGAAAAGGTTACAGTAAGCTGCCTGTCGGGCGCTAGAATCCACCACATAACACAAGCACTCAGGTCACTCCAAAGCAAGTACAAATATGACTCAGTCATTGTCCATGCCGGTGTGAATGACCTGAGACGTACCTCCCTGGACTACATGAAAAGAGACATAGAGGAGCTCTCTGATTATGTAGCCCAGGCCAGTATGACCCTGACCCTGAGCAGCATCTTACCCTCACCAAGAATGATGCCACAGTACAAAGACAAAATGATCAGCTTTAACAATTGGCTCAATTACTGGTGTCATTCTAAGGGGATCCAATGTCTGTCTGCTTGGGATGACATGCTTGACAAGCCACGCTGCTTTGCAAGGGACGGCTTGCACCTGTCACCCCTGGGCTTCCGGATATTGGCCAAGGCTCTTGCCACCCCATAGTGCCTTTTTTAGGCAAGGCTCAAAAGACAAACCCACCTCCCTAGAAAACACAAGTGGAAAAAAACTAAGGGTAATGCTGCTCAACGCCAGAAGTCTAAACCTCAAGATGCATGCTCTCGAAGCCCTCCTCAGTATGGAGAACATCGATGTCTGTGCAGCGACTGAAACCTGGTTCAAGGCTCCTGAGAGCACCCCAGCACTACCAGGTTATACCTCATATCATGCTTTTCGGCCCCAAAACTTGGACCGAACCACAAAAGGAGGGGGAGTATCCATATTCATCAAAGATACCCACACCTCCAGGTTAGTGGCAACGCACGAAGCATTGGAGACCATCCATGTGCAACTAACCATAGGCAAAACTGCCCTACAGTTTGTAGCATGCTACAGACCACCCTCTCAAACTCAGGAACCCCACTCAGCCTTCCTGAAGACACTGGAGAGTATGAATGTCTCTCCAAATACCATCATATTGGGAGACTTCAACTACCCAAACATAGACTGGGAGCATTACTCAAGCCCCAACACCCTAGGCCAAAGGTTCCTAGAATTCATAAACTCAAATGCGATGGAACAACTAGTCACCACTCCCACAAGAGGAGATAATATACTAGACCTGATCATCACAAACATGGGGACACAATGCTCCACACCGGAAGTATACCCCTCATTGGTGAGATCAGACCATAAATTAATCTCACTGGAAATCCACATCCCGCCCCCCCCCAGCACAAAAGACCACAGTGAAGAATTTCTCAAAAGCCGACTTCACACTTCTTAAGACTGAAGTGGTATCCTTCAAGGCCCCTGGGCCAGTGGAAACCACAGCCCACACCGCTGAATCCTTTATAAATGCTTTCTACGGACACCTTCAAGAATGCATGGATCATGCAATCCCAAATAAAACCAAGACCCATTCCCCCAAAGGCAGGCATCCTGTCTGGTGGACCCCAGCCATTAACAAGCTTTACAACAGGAGGAGGAAGCTACTACATGACAGAGCAAAATCCCCAAAAGGGAAGGCATCTCTGATCAGTACTAGCAAAAAACTACGATCACTCATAAAATCATCCAAGGCCAACTTTGAGAGAAAAATCGCAAAAGACACTAAAGACAATCACAAGGCCTTCTTTAGTTATGTTAGAAACCTGGGTGGAAACTCCCACATATGCTCAGAGTTAGTCCAAAATGACAAAAAATACACTGAACACACAGACATTGGCAACATACTGGCAGACAGGTTCAGTGCAAATTCCCCCCCCCAAAAGGAGAAATATCTATCCCAGCAGAGTGTAGCCTCGCTGACATCTCAGATGCCCAGGTGAGAGCCACCCTCTCCAAAGCTGAAAACACAGCATCAATGGGACCAGACGGTGTCCCGGGTTGCATGCTACATGAACTCCAAGAGGAACTAAACCCGCACATAAGGCTGCTGTTTAATCTTAGCCTTACTACAGGATACGTACCCAAAGAATGGCGTACAGCAACAGTGGTCCCACTCCACAAAGGAGGTGCTTCTACGGACCCTGGAAATTACTGCCCCATAAGCTTGATGAGCCTGGTCTGCAAAGCTATGGAGAGGATCATTATGGAACTCATAAACAAAGACATTGGGGACCTACAGACACTGGATCCTACCCAATTCGGCTTTGTCAAGGGCAGATCCTGCCTTTTGAACCTGGTCGACTTTTTTGAAACAGTCACTAAGGCCATTGATGAGGGTAAGGCAGTTCACACAGCCTACCTTGATCTTGCAAAAGCCTTCGACACAATACCCCACTCGGGCATCATAGACAAGCTCACCAGCTTAAATGTAAACCCATATGTCATAAGATGGGTTGCAAACTGGCTCAAGGACAGAACCCACAAGGTCAGAATTGCTGGAGCCATGTCAGACTCTAAGCCAGTCACAAGCGGTATCCCACAGGGCTCAGTCCTGGGACCCCTCTTGTTCGGCATTTATTTTTCCAAGGTGCAAGCAAACATAGGAGGATTGTGGCTGACAAAGTTCGCAGATGACTGCAAACTGGGCGCCATAATTGATACTCCAGCGGACACAAGCATCCTTCAGAAAGGCCTCGTAGAAATGGATAACTGGTGCCAGAGCCATGGCCTTAAACTGAACGCCAAAAACTGTATAGTCATACCCTTTGGGAAAAACAAATTACCCACAAATTACCACATAGGTGGTAATCCATTAAGTATGGAAGAAGTAATCAGGGACCTAGGGACCCAAGTTGACAGTAACCTCTCATTTGACACTCACATTGCCAAGGTGGTTAGGAAGACCTTCTATATTACCCACCTTATCATGATAGGATTCACATCTAGATCAAGAGAGGTCATCGTGCCCCTATACTCTTCCCTTATCAGGCCCATAATTGAGTACAATGCCCCATTTGGGATGTACCTTACCCAACACCTGCAGCAGTTAGACAGACCCCAAAAGTACCTCACCAAGAGGATCAAGGGTCTCAAACATATGTCATATGCTGCCCGGCTGAAGAAACTACAGCTCTATTCAGTCGCATACCGCCTACTCAGAGGCAATCTATGCCTGATGTACAAGGCCATGTCCAATCCAGAATTAATGGACATGCTCCACCTCAGAAAATCCAAATCCACCAGAGCCACGAGAGCGAGAGATTTGAACCTCAACACAGAAATAAATAGGACGTGCTGGAGGGACAGATTCATAACCCAGAGGCTCCCTACACTGTGGAACAGAATCCCAGTCCATATTAGGCAGAGCCCCTCACTGACTCTCTTCAAGAGAAATCTTGACGAGTGGATGGGAGTTCGTAGGTTTACCCCGGGGTCATCTCTGTGTCACTACTACACAGAGGCACAGTAAACTAAACCCTAAATGGGCATAGTATTCTCATTCCAAGGGGTGGCGAAAGCCACACACACTCTGGCTAGGCTTATAAATGCCCTAGGGCAGATAGCCTAGTATGAACCTATGAACCTATATACATCACAGATACACACACCTCTGGGTTGTTACCACTGCACTAAGCATGACAGGCCATACATATACAACTACCATTGTGCAAAACTGCCTTTTGGTTTGGTGTGTAGTTCAGACCACCCCCTCCCATATCCAGGAACCACACTTGGCTTTCCTGGGAACAGTGTGGGATATGAAGGTGTTCACATATGCCATTACAGTGGTTAACTTCAGGTACAGGAATATTGACTGGGGGAACTACTCAGGCCTCAACAACATCACCCTACAGCCACTACAATTTGTGAATCCATGTGCTATGGCAGAACCAGTCACCACAGCCACAAGGGGGAATACATATTGGACCTGATCATCACCAACATGGGGACTCTATGTTCCACACCAGAGGTAGACCACCATTGTTAAGATATGACCATAACCAACTTTCCCTGGACATCCATATCCGATCCCCACCCCACAGGCAAGGAAATCACTGCTAACAAAGTATTTCTCAAAAGCAGACTTTGCACTTGTGAAGACTGGGGTGGAATACTTCAAAGGCCCTGTGCTGGAGGATTATACAGCCCAATCTGCAGAATCCTTTACAAATGCATTCTATGAGCACCTGCAGGTTTTCATTGATCATGCTATCCCAAATAAAACCAAGACTCCTCCACAACAGGAGACCTGTCTGGTTGACACCAGCCATATATAAGCTGTACAACAGAAGGAGGGAGCTAATACATAACAGAGCAATATCCCACAGAGGGAGGACATCTCTGAACAGTATTGGCAAGACACTTCAATCCCTCAAAATCATCACTTGCAAGTTTTGACAGTGAAATTGCCCAGACACTACAGATAAGGCTCCCCTCAGTCTGGAATTGAATCCCAATTAATGTTAGACATAGCCCCTCGCCAACCCTCTTCCAGCAAACTCCAGCCACATGGATGTGACATTGCAAATTCAACCCCTGGGATCTCCACTGTGTCCCTGCTTGATGGAGGAACAGCAAACTAGTTTTAAACGGTGCCTTCTGTGACCTACTTTTCAGAGGCTCAGTAGGCTACTGTACTGGGGAGGCAGATGCCAAATACACTCTGGCTAGGCTTATGTATTCCCTAGGGCAAACAGCCTAGTATCGACCTCTGAACCCATATGTTTATGTTTGGGATGCACAATATTTGTTGCTGATAAACTGTTTGCAGGTCTTTATTGCCATAGCTTTCCCTGTTTCTATGAACAACTTGTGTATCTGTGGAAGATGTTTGATCATGACAGGGTTCCAGTATATTACTTATGTCTCTATTGTCATTTAACTGTGTGCACTGGGCAGATTGCTGTATTGTGGGAGGTTCCTGGCTTAACACATACAAATGCCAGATATGTGTGGCCGACTGCTATACTGAGACATGGCCTAAGTGTGTGAGCATGCCCAGTTCAGGCTTTCCATGGTTTGTTGCCTGACATATGTCTCATTTATCAAAGTGTGTGAGCATGCCCAGTGTGACCTTTCCATATGTTGAGATCTGAGGTCCACTACATTTGTGGTTGTGTGTGAACTTGAACAATAGTTGACATTTATAGTGTGTGTGTTGGAAGTCATGTTGTGTTCTTACTGCCCAACTGCTTTGTGTCTGAACCCAACAGGGATTATGCTGTGCCTGCAGGGTTTCCATGGGACAGTTTGCATACACTTGTCAACATTCTTTCATACTGACCAAACACTGTAATATTGTCATAGTGTAGTGGTTCAGTCCTTTCACTCTGGTGCACAGTATCCTGGGTTTGAGTCCCATCACTGCTTTAAATATTCATACTGAGCACACCAGACTAAGGTATGACCATGTTGCATTTTGTTCAGCTATGGCCTACTTAAACCAGGCTTGTCCAACATTACTAGTGTATTCCACAACTTGGGTGGACATTGACAAACACTAGGCTATGTGCCCTAGGGCATTTCTAATCCTAGTCAGAGTGTGTTTGTCCTTCAACACACATTTTAACTGGTGTTTGCCATGACATTTTTCAAGGTTAGTATACTGTGCCTCTGTCTAACTGTGACATAAAAGTGATACCCAGGGTAAACCTACAATCTCCCATACACTCATCAAGATTCCTCTTGAAGAGAGTCAATGAGGGACTCTGCCTAACCTGGACTGGGATTTTATTCCAGAGTGAAGGGAGCCTCTGGGTTATGAATCTGTCCCTCCAGCATGTCCTATTTATTTCAGTGCTGAGGTTCAAGTCTCTCGAGCACATAGCTCAATGGGATTTGGATTTTCTGAGGTGCAGCATGTCCATTAATTCCGGGTTGGACATGGCTTTATACATCAGGCACAGATCGCCTCTGAGCAGGTGGTATGCCACTGAGTAGAGCTGGAGTTTCTTTAACCGGTCAGCATATGGCATCTGTTTGAGCCCTTTGATCCTCTTGGTGAGGTACTTTTGGGGTCTTTCCAGTTGCTGCAGGTGTCTGGTAAGGTACATCCCAAAGGGGACATTGTACTCAATTATGGGCCTGATGAGGGATGAGTAAAGAGGCACGATGACCTCCCTGATCTAGATGTGAATCCCTTCATGATTAGGTGGGCTATATAAAATGTTTTTCTAACCACTTTGGCCATGGTTGTCAAATGAGAGATTGCTATCAACTTGGGTCCCCAGGTCCCTAATTACTTCTTCTGTACTTAATGGATTACCACCTATGTGGTAATTTGTGGGCACTTTGTTTTTGCCAAAGGGGATGACTATACACTTTTGGCGTTTAGCTTGAGGCCATGGCTCTGGCACCAGTTGTCTGTTTCTATGAGGCCCTTTTGGAGGATGCTTGTGTCGGCTGGAGAGTCGATTATGGCGCCCAGTTTGCAGTCATCTGCGAACTTGGTCAGCCACAGTCCTTCCATGTTGGCCTGTACCTCCGAGAAATATATACTGAACAAGAGAGGTCCCAGGACTGAGCCTTGTGGGACGCCACTTGTAACTGGTTTGGAGTCCGACATGGCTCCAGCAATTCTAACCATGTGGGTTCTGTCCTTGAGCCAGTTTGCAACCCATCTAGTGACATAGGGGTTTATATTTAAGCTGGTGAGCTTATCTATAATGCCTGAGTGGGGTATTGTATCGAAGGCTTTTGCGAGGTCCAGGTAGGCTGTGTGGACCACCTTCCCCTCGTCAATGGCCTTGGTGACTGTTTCAAAGAAATCAACCAGGTTTAAGAGGCAGGATCTGCCCTACACAAAGCCGAACTGGGTAGGATCCAGTGTCTGTAGGTCCCCAATATCTTTATTTATGAGGTCCATGATGATCCTTTCCATAGCTTTGCAGACCAAGCTAGGCAGGCTTATGGGGCAATAGTTTCCAGGATCTGTTGAGGCACCACCTTTGTGGAGAGGGACCACTGTTGCTGTACGCCACTCTTTGGGTACATATCCTGTAGTAAGGCTGAGATTGAACAGTAGTTTTATGTTTGGGTTTAGCTCTTCTTGGAGTTCATGTAGGACACAGCCCGGGACACCGTCTGGTCCCATTGATGCTGTGTTTTTGCTTTGGAGAGGGCAGCTCTTACCTGAGCATCTGAGATGTCAGGGGGGCAGCACTCTGCTGGGATAGATATTTGCCCTTTTGGTGGGGGGGGAGAAGTTTGCGCTGAACCTGTCAGCTAGGAAGTTGGCAATGTCTGTGGGTTAGGTGTATTTTTGTCATTTTGGACTAATTCTGAGCATATCTGGGAATTCCCACCCAGGTTCCTAACATAACTAAAGAAAGCCTTGGGATTATCCTTAGTGTCCTGTGCAATTTTTCTCTCAAGCTGGCCTTAGACGATTTTATGAGTGCCCGTAGTTTTTGCTAATACTGATCAGACATGCCTTCCCTTTTGGGATTTTGCTCTATCATGTAGTAGCTTCCTCCTTCTATTGTATAGTTTGTTTATGGCTGGGGTCCACCAGACAGGACGTCTGCCTTTGGAGGATTGGGTCTTGGTTTTATTTGGGATTGCATGATCCATGCATTCCTGAAGGTGTTCATAGAATGCATTTATAAAGGATTCTGCAGTCTGGGCCATATTTTCCACAGACCCAGGGGCTTTGAAGGATTCCACCTCGGTTTTGAGGAGTGTGAAATTTGCTTTAGAGTTTTTCACTGTGGTTTTCAGGGCAGGGGGTGGGGTCGGGATGTGAATATCCAGTGAGATTAGTTTATGGTCTGATCTTACCAGTGAGGGATACACTTCTGGTCTGGAGCATAGAGTCCCCATGTTGGTGATGATCAGGTCCAGTATGTTTTCCCCTGTTGTGGGAGTGGTAACAAGTTGTTCCATAGCATTTGAGTTTATAAATTCTAGGAACCTTTGGGCTAGGGTGTTGGAGCTAGAGTAATGCTCCCAGTCTATGTTTGGGTAGTTGAAGTCACCCAATATAATGGTGTTTGGAGAGACCTTCATATTTTCCAGTGTTCTCAGGAAGGCCGAGTGGGTTTCCTGGGTTTGGGAGGGTGGTCTGTAGCAGGCTATAAACTGGAAGGCAGTTTTACCCACTGTTAGTTGCACATGGATAGTCTCTGATGCTTCGTGCTGTGCCACCAGCCTGGAGGTGTGGGTATCTTTGACGAATATTGATACTCCCCCTCCTTTTGTGGTTTGGTCCTAGTTTTGAGGCCGAAAAGCATGGTAAGAGGTATAACCTGGTAGTGCTGGGGTGCTCCTGGGAGCATTGAACCAGGTTTCTGTTACTGCACAGATATCGATGTTCTCCATGCTAAGGAGAGTTTTGAGTGCGTGCATCTTGAGGTTTAGACTTCTGGCATTGAGTAGCATTACTCTTAGTTTCTTATCCCTTGTGATACCTATGGAGGTGGGTTTGTCTTTTGAGCCTTGCCTAAAAAAGGCACTATGGGGGTAGCAAGAGCCTTTGCCAATAGCCCTTTGATCCTCCTGGTGAGGTACTTTTGGGGTCTTTCCAGTTGCTGGAGGTGTCTGCTAAGGTACATCCCACAAGGGGCATTGTACTCAATTGTGAGCCTGATGAAGGATGACTGAAGAGGCACGATGACCTCCCCTGATGTAGATGTGAATACCTTCATGATTAGGTGGGTATATGAAATGTTATTATAACCACTACGGCCACATGGTTGTCAAATGCGAGATTTCTATCAACTTGTGTCCCCAGGTCTCTTATTACTTCTTCTGTACTTAATGGGTTACCACCTATGTGGTAATTGGTGGGCACTTACTGTTTTTCCAAAGGGGATGACTATACACTTTTTTGCGTTTAGCTTGATGACATGGCTCTGGCACCAGTTGTCTGTTTCTATGAGGCCCTTTTGTAGGATGCTTGTGTCAGCTGGAGGGTCAGATATGGCGCCCAGTTTGTAGTCATCTGCAAACTTGTTCAGACACAGTCCTTCCATGTTGGCCTGTACCTCCGAGAAATATATACCAAACAAGGGGGGTCCCAGGACCGAGCCTTGTGGGATGCCAGTTGTAGCTGGTTTGGACTCTGACATGGCTCCAGCATTTCTGACCATGTCAGTTCTGTCCTTGAGCCGGTTTGCAACCCATCTAGTGACATAGGGGTTTATATTTAAGCTGGTGAGCTTATCTATAATGACCAAGTGGGGTATTGTATGGAAGGCTTTTGCAAGGTCCAGGTAGGCTGTGTGGACCACCTTCCCCTCATCAATGGCCTTGGTGACTGTTTCAAATGACTCAACCAGGTTTAAGGGTAGGATCTGCCCTTAAGTAAGCCACACTGGGTAGGGTCCAGTGTCTGTAGGTCCCCAATATCTTTATTTCTGAGGTCCATGATGATCCTTTCCATAGCTTTGCAGACCAAGCTAGTCAGGATTCTGGGGTGATAGTTTGCAGTATCCATTCAGGCACCACCTTTGTGGAGAGGGACCACTGTTGCTGTACACTGCTCTTTGGGTACATATCCTGTGGTAAGGCTGAGATTGAGCAGTAGTTTTATTTGGTGTTCAATTCTTCTTGGACTTCATGTTGGATGCAGCCCGGGACACCATCTGGTCCCATTGATGCTGTGTGTTTTGCTTTGGAGATGCTGGCTGTTACCTGAGCATCTGCAATGTCAGGGGGCCAGCACTCTGCTGGGATAGATGTTCGGCCTTTTGGTGGGGGGGGGAGTTTGCACTGAACCTGTCAGGTCGGATGTTGGCAATGTCTGTGGGTTTGGTGTATTGTTTGTCATTTTGGACTAATTCTGAGCATATCTGGGAATTCCCACCCAGGTTCCTACCATCAGTAAAGAAAGCCTTGTGGTTATCCTTAGTGTCCTGTACAATTTTTATCTCGTAGCTGGCCTTAGAGGATTTTATGTGTGGCCATAGTTTTTTGTCATAATACTGATCAGTGATGCCTTCCCTTTTTGGGTTTTGCTCTATCATGTAGTAGCTTCCTCCTTCTCTTGCATGGTTTGTTGATGGCTGGGGTCCACCAGACAGGATGCCTGCCTTTGGAGGATTGGGTCTTGGTTTTATTTGGGATTGCATAATCCATGCATTCCTGAAGGTGTTCATAGCATGCATTTATAAAGGGTTCTGAGGTCTGGGCCATATTTTCCACAGGCACAAGGGCTTTAATGGATTCCACCTCAGTTTGGAGGAGTGCATAATTTGCTTTACACATGTTTTTCACTGTGGTTTTCTGGCCAGGGACTGGGGTCAGGATGTGAATATCCAGTGAGATTACTCTATGGTCTGATCTTACCAGTGAGGGATACACTTCTCATCTTGGCCATAGAGTCCCCATGTTGGTGATTATCAGGTCCAGTATGTTTACCCCTTTTGTGGGAGTGGTGACAAGTTGTTCCATAGCATTTCGGTTTATGAATTCTAGGAACATTTGGCCTAGGGTGTTGGAGCTAGAATAATGCTCCCAGTCTATGTTTGGGTAGTTGCAGTCACCCAATATAATGTTGTTTGGAGAGACCTTCATATTTTCATGTGTTCTCAAGTAGGCCAAGTGGGGTTCCTGGATTTAGGAGGGTGGTGTGTAGCAGGCTACGAACTGGGAGGCAGCTTTAGCCAGTGTTACTTGCACGTGGATAGTCTGTGCTGCTTCATGCTGTGGCACCAACCTGGGGGTGTGGGTATCCTTGACAATTATTGATACTCACCCTCCTTTTGTAGTTTGTTCCATGTTTTGGGGCTGTAAAGCATGGTATGAGGTGTAACCTGGTAGTGCTAGGGTGCTCTTGTGAGCCTTGAACCAGGTTTCTGTTACTGCACAGATATCAACATTCTCCATGCTGAGGAGAGTTTGGACTGCATGCATCTTGCAGTTTAGACTTCTGGCATTGGGTAGCATTACTTCTAGTTTCATATCCCTTGTGATACCTATGGAGGTGGGTTTGTGTTTTGAGCCTTACCTATTCAAGGCACTATGGGGGTGACAACAGCCTTTGTCAGTATCCAAAAGGCCAGGGTGATAGGTGCAAGCCATCCCTAGCAGAGCATCGTGTCTTGCTCAGCATGTCATCCCAGGCTGACAGGCATTGGATCCCCTTTGACTAACAACAATACTTAAGCCAATTGTTGTAATTGATCATCTTGTCTTCATATTGTGGCATCATGCTTGGTGAGGGTAGGATGTTACTCAGGGTCATCAAGTTTGCATATACTACATGGTGTTACATTGCTTAACACATGGCAATCATGCCTCAGGTGGTGCTGCAGGGCTGCCTATGTTGGATGCACATACTACACTCCCTGTACATGTTTGAAAGCAGGTTGTGTCAACTTAGGCATCCCTTTTACTATATGTGTGAGTCAGAGAGAGGTATCATTTCCAGGGTTCCTACTGAGCCAGTGTATGTGCTATGTGTTGCCTCTTTGCCAAGTCCAAGGCATACTGGGCACGCCTCCTTCTGCCTACTGGGGCAGGCTCAGGTTGTTCCTCCTCCGAGTCACGCTCTGCCTGTGATGGCCTTGGCAATGGTGGGGGGCTGTTTGGGCCGGGCCTATGCTGGTCCTGCTGCAGCTGTTTTCGCAGAATCATATTATGTAGCATAGCACATACCATGACAATTTGGGTACATGTAGTTGGTGAGTACTGCAAGGCTCCACCAGATGTGTCCAAGCACCGGAACTGTGACTTGAGCAGCCCAAACACACGCTCTATTACATTACGTGTTTGTGCGTGTGCCTCATTATGGCGTTCCTGTTCAGGTGTGTGTGCATTTCTGATGGGTGTCATCAGCCACGGCTCCAGTGCATAGCCAGCATCCCCCAGTAGGTGACCATGTGGGATGTCCCCATTGGCAAATGTCTGGTACAGCTGCGTCAGATGCCAGATATGGGAATCATGGTAGCTTCCAGGGCAGCCAGCACACACATTCATTATTATGCCCTGGGCATCACACACAACCTGGCAGTTGATGGAGGGGAAGCCCTTGCGGTTAATGTAGGCCCTACCCCGCTCACCGGCTGGTGCTTTGATGCATATATGCGTGCAGTCTATTGCACCCACTACCTCAGGGTATTCCGCTATTTGCTGGAAGAGACGCATATTGCTGGCCAATACCTCACGGGAATTGGGGAAATATACATGATCACCAACATGTGCTGACATGGCATCCAGGAACTGGTGCAGTACCCTGGATGCTGATGCCTGTGATATCCCCATCATATCACCAGTTGGTCTCTGGAAGGTACCTGTTGCTAGTATTCTTAGGCCAACACATACCTTGGTTTCCACTGGGATGGGTTCCCCTCTGTTGGTTCTGTGTGTGAGGCGTGGCCTGCACAGCTCAACACTTTGCTGCAGGAGGTCTCTGTCCACTCTATAGCGCTCCACTATCTCCAGCTCATGTAACCCCTGGTAGGTGACCCTGGGCCTGTACACTCTTCTCCGTCTCCTCACTGTGGGTTGTCCGGCAGCATTTGCATTGTCACCACCCTCAGCATGTTGCATATGTCGCCTTATAACAGCTATGGCAGCCCCTAGCATTTTTTGTCTGAGTGAAGCTTTTTCAGTTTTCACTTCTAGTAGCTTACTCCAGTGTTGCAGTGTCTGTTGAGAGAAACATACTGCACTGTTGTTTGCAGAGTTTTCAGTGCTGGGCTGGGCTACTGTTCTGCCTGTGTAATTGCCTGATTCTGATTGTTTTCACCTGCTAGCTATGCTAGTACCTGGTAGCTTCCTACAATTTGTTGTGCTTCCTTTTTCCTCTCTGCTTCCTCAGGGGGAGCGACGCGCATACAAGAGAAAACACTCGCACAGCAGCTAACACGCGCGCACCCATGCTTAGATGGACTACAACTTGCTTATTCAGGTTAAAACGCACACACACCAGCACAAATACACTTACAGGTCTTTAAACAGGCTTCTACATGCTTACTCAGGCTTAAACGCGTGCACTCATGCTTACACTTGTGCACTCCGTCTTACTCGGGCTTCCCAGTGCGCACACACGCGCATGCACGCTCATCAAGAAACTTTGGTGTTATCCATAGTGTACACCTTCCATTTCTTGGCTTTCCCATGTCTACCTGTTGACACACCTCTTTCCATGATGTCTAACTGACAGCTTTCACATCCCACTCTGCTCCAATGAGCTTCATTTCTTTCATACATACCCCCCTGTGATGTCACCTATCTCCTACTCTGTTACTCCCCCTTATCCTACTCCTACACTCCAGGGGATGTGCTCATATGCTATGTAAAAGTGCGATTCACTATCCTAACACTCATTTACATAGGATTGCCTACTAATGCTTAGTTACATGTCCTACACTGAGCTTCCCCCCTTAGCAACCCTACTCGGTGGCTATGTTGTTTTCAGCCTGCTATTCCCTTATATTGTATATTGATGGCTTGCATAAAACCCATGTTTATGGGTTTTAAATATTTTTCTGTTGAATTTTTTTTTTTTTTTTTAGTGCAGACCATTTGCGCGGCACTGCGCTACGTTTAAACATTTTTATTTTAATTTTGCATGGAGGTACGTTGCCAGTGGCCACATATTTGGCCATTGGCATGCTTCCTGGAACATATGCAACCTTTATTTGGAGCTGACAAGGCTCCATTGTGCTATTTGCAGAACGGTACTCAGTTGTCAACTGAGTACATTTCTGCAGATAACACAGCTCTTACACAGACAGGTTTGTGCTTCCTGGATCGTAAAATTACCTCATTTGCATGCCTTTCGGCTGCAAGTGAGATAATTTGCATATCCAAGCCCTGTCCGTGTAAGAGCCATTTTAGGAGCTCTCTTACATGCCCCTGCAGGCTGTTCGTGGATCGCTCGTCGGACATGATGGCTGCATGGAGTCTTACACTACTCTTAGACTCCGTGCAAGCCATCGTGAATCCAGCCCATTGTGTTTTATTTAAGGCAACTACACCAAACTAGACAAACAGCAGGAAAGAAAACTTCAGTTATGTAACTTTCCAGTTCACTTTAAGAAGAAAGCAAGCAAAGACAGTAAAGAAACATGGAAGCCAACATATCTAAGAGCACACTGAGTAGAAATAAGGCAGCCACAGTACAGCAGAAAAGTGCATAGAAGAAAATGTCACTAGGTATATCTTGTGTGTTACAGCTGGTAATGAATGCAACGCAAAAAATATAGGACAACAGCTGGGAAGATAGTTAGCCAGGTACAAAACATATGTCACTGCCCTGAATGTAACCACTGATGATACAAATGAATCTTTCATAATACTTGAAATGCAGTGTCACTTAAAATATCCATTTACTGTATAACGTTATGAAGAAAGTGATCATAAACAGAACTAAACTATGACTTGAAAAATCTGGATATTCTGCTAAAATCTGGACAGTTGAGAGCTGTGCCTTCTGACTACTTGGAACATTATACTTCTACATATGATCACAAGTTTCTGAAATATTAAAGAAAAAGCTTTCACAACAAACGGACAACCAAGGAAACTGCAACAATAAATGTTTTTAAACACTCTTGTCCCTTTAATTTAATACAGAACTTCAGAAATAAAAAAGTAATTTTAAAATAAATTTATTTATTTTCTGTAGAAGTTCTGTATTAAATTAAGGGGACAAAAGTGCTTAAAAACATTTATTGTTGCAGAGTTTCCTCGGCAGCCTTTTTCGGTTGTTCATTTGTTGTGTGAAGTTTTTTTAATGCTGCTTTGCATTTTTTAAATAAGCTGTCACAACTTACATTTTTTTTACTGAGAGTGGAGAGGTGATGATGTTGCCGCCGCCAGTATTATAGTGAAGTTTGAAGTATGGAGCGAGTGGACTGGACAGACTTCCCACACATGCCACAGATACAACCTTCCTGTCTAAGCAGCACTACAGATAACTGTCACGAGGTGCAAAATTTCAGCTTCCATCACTGGCGCTCTGTTGAATCTGTGCTGACTGGTTACCAATCAGCTTCAAGAAGGGTGGAAACAGCATAGAATTCTGGGTTTACATAATAAACTCTGGACATCCAGACAAAGCCCTTTCTTTCTGGACAGTCCGGAAAAAAACGGACAGGTGTTCATTAAGTTTCTTTGGTAACTCATCATGTCACTGAAAACATCATGGCGTGTCACCTCTGACATGTGTCTAAACCAAGCACTCGGAAACACGAAACCAAACTAGTGAAAATAAAAAGGTAGGCAAAACAATCCAAGCAGTCCCAGTGAATGAACGTAAGTTTATTTTTAATCCACAAATGTTTTCGTTACTGTGCAACAGTAACTTCATCAGAAAACCAGTTTGCTTGATACGCTAAACTTTTAAATAGTAAGTGGCGCCAAAATAGAACCTAAAAACGTCACAGTAGCATCATACTAATTGAAATATGTTCACATTTGCCAGTTAAAGTGCTACAGCAGTATTTTTAGTTGTATTCGATAAAATACTTTTTAATTAGTTTATTAAAACCTTTTATAAAAAATTTAATACTTATTAAAACAGTCAAACACAATGTTAAATGTTAGTCATAAATTTTATAGTGTTATTAGTTGGTTTTATGTAAATCAGAATTTACCTTTGTGCCTTCATATCACAATGTTAAGAGGCAAGTCATGTAAAGTACCATCTGTGCTAGTAAGTCCAAAGGTTGTTTAGAAACATTATAATGTTCCATCTCATGTTACATATTCCTCTATTGTGTAAATCTCAGAGTGTTGTTAGTTTATCATCAGTTAAAAATCTTTTTTTAAAAAACTTTTTTCATAAATAAAAAAATCTACCTCTGGGCGCTTCTCAATTTCAGCACACAAGTAATATTACAATTTTCATTGAGGCCAGGTGCAAAAAACGCATCTAAAGTCAGTTGCCACTCCAACTCTCAGACCTCAAGTTTTATAGAGAAGGGACCGCCTCTAATGTCAAAAGGGATATGGTCAATAGCTAAAAAATAAAAACTATGCCCAGGGTAAACCCCTATATGTTTAGCCAAAGCATTATCTTCTTTATTCTTCCTAATGGCATAAGTGTGCTCATAAAGTCTTTCCCGTAGTTTGCGGTCAGTCTTTCCTATGTAAAAAGCTGGGCAACAGTCACAGGTCGCTAAATACACTATATATTTAGACTCACAGTTAAATCTGTAGTTAATGTAGTATTTCTTATCTTTAATTACAAAAGAGTTAGCAGATCTTATATGGTTACACTGTCTACATGTACCACAAGGATATGTTGCCTTTAATTTCGAAAAGGTACGAAAGTCATTTCTCCTTTCCAATAATGACTTGAGGTTACTCCCGTTTTTATATACAAATTTAGGAAAGGACCCTAGTTTTTCCTCCAGTTTGAAATTTCCTTTAATAAGTTGCCAATTCTTGATTAAAATAGACTTAATTTGCTCAGAATCAATGTTAAACGTAGTGATAAAGCTAGTGTTGTATTGTTTGCCTGGGTTGGTAGATATGATACTGCCATGGTCAGGGGTTGCCGAGTGATTACTACCTGTCTCAATGCAAGTGTCAGTGACTCGAAAAAAAGTTACTTCACTGTTACAAAGTAAAGGGAAGTATGTTCTATTTTTCCTTTTACATTCGACTTCTTGGTATAAATCGTCAATCAGTGGTATTGGATAGTTCCGATTGATAAACATTTCCTTTAGTAAGTGACACTCAGTGTAGAATGTTGTATCTGAGGAGCACATTCTCGCAGCCCTAATAAATTGGCCTTTAACTATAGACCATTTCTGTTTAAATGGGTGTGCACTATTGTAGTGCAAAAATGAATCGCAGTATGTAGGTTTCCTGAATATTGTCGACCCATATGAACTATTACCTATGTCCTTACTTAGTTTTACATCAAGGTAGTCAATTTGCTCAGTGTTAAAGTGGTATGTAAATTTGAAAAATTGTGTAGTACAATTAAAAAATTCAATCATAGAGGTAGCCTCCTCCTCGTTTCCACTATATAGGATAAAAATGTCATCAAGGAACCTGGTGTAATACCTGATTCGGGGTACGATATCTAAATTGTTAAATACATTTTCCTTCTCCCAATAGGCTACAAATAAATTTGCTACACTTGCACCACATGGTGAGCCCATTGCAATGCCCTGCTTTTGAAGGTAGTACTCTTTGTTAAACGTAAAGAAATTAGATGTTAAAATTATATCTAATAACTCTGTAACAAGGTCAATTTCAACCTTGGTGGCCTTTAAGTTCTCTAACATTAATGCCAGCCATTCAACGGCTTCATTATGTGGTATTGAAGTGTATAGGTCGACTACATCCACTGTTAAAAAGTTCAGTGTAGGGTCAAATTGTAGGTTATTAATATTGTTTAGAAACATCCAGGAATCTTTACATATTTGTGGAATTAACTTTAAATATTTCCGCAAAATGTTATCTACCAGTTTTGCACTTGAATATATCAAACTACCCCGACTGTCTATCAGTGCCCTCATAGGGGGGTTATTCTGATCCTTGTGTACTTTTGGTATTCCGAAGATTACCGGAACTTTTGGAAAAGCGACATCAATATAATTGTAAGTGTTGATGTCAATTTTCCCTCCAATAAACAAGTCTCTGTAATAACCTCTAATTCTGGTGTTAACAGTATTCATTTCATTTAAGGACGACTTAATATAAGCCGGTCCATCTAATACTGTGCTCATTTTTTTATTGTAATCTATAATGTCAAAAATAACTAACCCACCTCCTTTGTCAGGTTTTATCACTCTCACTGGGGCACTGCATAGTGTGTGCAAAGATGTTGCCTGGTCTTTTGAAATATTAGACTTAACATATGTGTTCTTGTGGGTATGTGGTTCTGCAATATGTCAGATATCGAGCTCACATATATTTATTTATTCAAATAACATTAGTGCAGGATGCAGAGGCGGGTTGAATATACTCAGAGGTTGCAAAACTTCTGGTTTAGAAAAATCTACATTATTGAATAGTAATTTCAAATTTAGTTTTCTCACGTAACTTTTCAAATCAATTAATGTTTTAGCTACATTGAACTTCTTACTTGGAACAAATGTATTTCCATATGAAAGTAGTTCTATCAAATCCGGCTCAATATCAATAGTGGAAAAGTTATAGATTTTAAAGTCACCTTTAGAGTTAGTTAGTATATTCAATGTCAGGCCATCTGTCAAAACATCCTCCATTGTCATCTGTGACGGTTGTTCCAATTCTTGTTCTTCGGTTTGCGTGAGTTCCGAGCTCCTAAAAAATTATTATTTTTGTTATTAGGAGCCATTTGAGAGTTATATCCTGTAGGTTTACCTTGTTGGCCATCATGTACATTTAAGTTTGCTCGAAGTCTGTCACTCCGTCTTAATTCTTCTACAGGTGTCTCATCAAGTTGTTCACTATTTATATTATTCGCCATAGCATTGGAACCTGAAGGCTGTGGTATTTGGTCAGGTGTATTATGTATAGTGCATTTTCAGTTTTTCAGCAATTACATGTGTACTTACTGATATTGATTCAGTATCCATCGCTGGTCGTTCCTGTTGTGGTAATGGACCAAAATTAAACTTCTCAGTGTTCTTGATCCAAACAGTCATTAGTGGAACGCCAATAAGCGCTGGGTCCAAGTTCTGTAAGCCGGTGCTGATAGCTTGTACATACACGCGCTGTCTCGGTGAGTTAGATGTGGCAGTAGTCTCCATAGAACCATTGAGTACCCCTTCGCTCATTGTCTGCGAATTAAACCCAACTTGTCTAGCTGGTTGTGCTGGTGGTATCGATAGGTTACTACTTTCACTTACTTTAAATACTTTTTAATTAGTTTATTAAAACCTTTTATAAAAAATGTAATACTTATTAAAACAGTCAAACACAATGTTAAATGTTAGTTATAAATTTTATAGTGTTATTAGCTGGTTTTATGTAAATCAGAATTTACCTTTGTGCCTTCATATCACAATGTTAAGAGGCAAGTCATGTAAAGTACCATCTGTGCTATTAAGTCCAAAGGTTGTTTACAAACATTATAATGTTCCATCTCATGTTACATATTCCTCTATTGTGTAAATCTCAGAGTGTTGTTAGTTTATCATCAGTTAAAAATCTTATTTTAAAAAACTTTTTTCATAAATAAAAAAATCTACCTCTTTGCGCTTCTCAATTTCAGCACACAAGTAATATTACAATTTTCATTGAGGCCAGGTGCAGAAAACGCATCTAAAGTCAGTTGCCACTCCAACTCTCGGACCTCAAGTTTTATAGAGAAGGGACCGCCGAAATTTCAAACTGGAGGAAAAACTAGGGTCCTTTCCTAAATTTGTATATAAAAAAGGGAGTAACCTCAAGTCATTATTGGAAAGGAGAAATGACTTTCCTACCTTTTCGAAATTAAAGGGAACATATCCTTGTGGTACATGTAGACAGTGTAACCATATAAGATCTGCTAACTCTTTTGTAATTAGAGATATGAAATACTACATTAACTACAGATTTAACTGTGAGTCTAAATCTATAGTGTATTTAGCGACCTGTGACTGTTGCCCAGCTTTTTACATAGGAAAGACTGACCGCAATCTACGGGAAAGACTTTATGAGCACACTTATGCCATTAGGAAGAATAAAGAAGATAATGCTTTGGCTAAACATATAGGGGTTTACCCTGGGCATAGTTTTTATTTTTAGCTATTGACCATATCCCTTTTGACATTAGAGGGGGTCCCTTCTCTATAAAACTTGAGGTCTGAGAGTTGGAGTGGCAACTGACTTTAGATGCGTTTTCTGCACCTGGCCTCAATGAAAATTGTAATATTACTTGTGTGCTGAAGTTGAGAAGCGTACAGAGGTAGATTTTTTTATTTATGAAAAAAGTTTTTTAAAAAAAGATTTTTAAATGATGATAAACTAACAACACTCTGAGATTTACACAATAGAGGAATATGTAACATGAGATGGAACATTATAATGTTTCTAAACAACCTTTGGACTTACTAGCACAGATGGTACTTTACAGGACTTGCCTCTTAACATTGTGATGTGAAGGCACAAAGGTAAATTCTGATTTACATAAAACCAACTAATAACACTATAAAATTTATGACTAACATTTAACATTGTGTTTGACTGTTTTAATAAGTATTACATTTTTTATAAAAGGTTTTAATAAACTAATTAAAAAGTATTTTATCGAATACAACTAAAAATACTGCTGTAGCACTTTAACTGGCAAATGTGAACATATTTCAATTAGTATGATGCTACTGTGACATTTTTAGGTTCTATTTTGGCGCCACTTACTATTTAAAAGTTTAGCGTATCAAGCAAACTGGTTTTCTGATGAAGTTACTGTTGCAAAGTAACGAAAACATTTGTGGATTAAAAATAAACTTACGTTCATTCACTGGGACTGCTTGGATTGTTTTGCCTACCTTTTTATTTTCACTAGTTTGGTTTCGTGTTTCCGAGTGCTTGGTTTGTGATGGCTTCTGGTAGTATTACAAGCCCAAGCAGCCCGAACCTTTTTGGTTCTAAAAGTCAGAGTGAACCTTTGGACATTCAGTCCTTACTACTTGGTTTATCACAACGCATTGACAGTTTGTCAACCCGATTGGACGCGGTTGACCAAAGGGAATCTGAAAGAACACAAGCACGTTCTCCCACAATGAGTCGACTACCTGCTAACACTGTAAGTGGAAGTAGTAACCTATCGATACCACCAGCACAACCAGCTAGACAAGTTGGGTTTAATTCGCAGACAATGAGCGAAGGGGTACTCAATGGTTCTATGGAGACTACTGCTACATCTAACTCACCGAGACAGCGCACGTATGTACAAGCTATCAGCACCGGCTTACAGAACTTGGACCCAGCGCTTATTGGCGTTCCACTAATGACCGATTGGATCAAGAACACTGAGAAGTTTAATTTTGGTCCATTACCACAACAGGAACGACCGGCGATGGATACTGAATCAATATCAGTAAGTACACATGTAATTGCTGAAAAACTGAAAATGCTAGACGTAAAGATGCTGAAATTAAAAAAACTGCAGCTAGAGGTAGCATACTTTAAACAATGTCTGGAAGACAAGGTAGTGCCTAAGGGACTTAGGTGCAACTTTTTTCCTACTGGCTTACTTCCAGACTCTGTTTTTTACAAAGATTTAACTATCTTGTTTGATCAACAGGGAGTACAATTGTTAGAACTGATGATTAAACATTACTCCTTGAATATTGACTTGATGACTATTGAAGTGAACGACTTGGACAACTCGATAAAAAGTGATTTGGACTTCATTAGATATAAATACGACTACAGTCGTATTTTTACTAGTATTGACGCTCTTATTGAAAAACTGAAACTTAATAAAACAAAGAAACTTGAACGGGACAGAAAGGCATATAATTCAGGTACTGCTTACCCCAAACTACAACTTAGTTCAACAGGGTTTAAGGTTACTGCATGTTCTGAAACTATACATAATACACCTGACCAAATACCACAGCCTTCAGGTTCCAATGCTATGGCGAATAATATAAATAGTGGACAACTTGATGAGACACCTGTAGAAGAATTAAGACGGAGTGACAGACTTCGAGCAAACTTAAACATACATGATGGCCAACAAGGTAAACCTACAGGATATAACTCTCAAATGGCTCCTAATAACAAAAATAATAATTTTTTAGGAGCTCGGAACTCACGCAAACCGAAGAACAAGAATTGGAACAACCGTCGCAGATGACAATGGAGGATGTTTTGACAGATGGCCTGACATTGAATATACTAACTAACTCTAAAGGTGACTTTAAAATCTATAACTTTTCCACTATTGATATTGAGCCGGATTTGATAGAACTACTTTCATATGGAAATACATTTGTTCCAAGTAAGAAGTTCAATGTAGCTAAAACATTAATTGATTTGAAAAGTTACGTGAGAAAACTAAATTTGAAATTACTATTCAATAATGTAGATTTTTCTGAACCAGAAGTTTTGAAACCTCTGAGTATATTCAACCCGCCTCTGCATCCTGCACTAATGTTATTTGAAAATATATGTGAGCTCGATATCAGACATATTGCAGAACCACATACCCACAAGAACACATATGTTAAGTCTAATATTTCAAAAGACCAGGCAACATCTTTGCACACACTATGCAGTGCCCCAGTGAGAGTGATAAAACCTGACAAAGGGGGTGGGGGTTAGTTATTTTTGACATTATAGATTACAATAAAAAAATGAGCACAGTATTAGATGGACCGGCTTATATTAAGCCGTCCTTAAATGAAATGAATACTGTTAACACCAGAATTAGAGGTTATTACAGAGACTTGTTTATTGGAGGGAAAATTGACATCAACACTTACAATTATATTGATGTCTCTTTTCCAAAAGTTCCGGTAATCTTCGGAATACCAAAAGTACACAAGATTCAGAATAACCCCCCTATGAGGGCACTGATAGACAGTCGGGGTAGTTTGATATATTCAAGTGCAAAACTGGTAGATAACATTTTGCGGAAATACTTAAAGTTAATTCCACAAATATGTAAAGATTCCTGGATGTTTCTAAACAATATTAATAACCTACAATTTGACCCTACACTGAACTTTTTAACAGTGGATGTAGTCGACCTATACACTTCAATACCACATAATGAAGCCGTTGAATGGCTGGCATTAATGTTAGAGAACTTAAAGGCCACCAAGGTTGAAATTGACCTTGTTACAGAGTTATTAGATATAATTTTAACATCTAATTTCTTTATGTTTAACAAAGAGTACTACCTTCAAAAGCAGGGCATTGCAATGGGCTCACCGTGTGGTGCAAGTGTAGCAAATTTATTTGTAGCCTATTGGGAGAAGGAAAATGTATTTAACAATTTAGATATCGTACCCCGAATCAGGTATTACACCAGGTTCGTTGACGACATTTTTATCCTATATAGTGGAAACGAGGAGGAGGCTACCTCTATGATTGAATACTTTAATTGTACTACACAATTTTTCAAATTTACATACCACTTTAACACTGAGCAAATTGACTACCTTGATGTAAAACTAAGTAAGGACATAGGTAATAGTTCATATGGGTCGACAATATTCAGGAAACCTACATACTGCAATTCATTTTTGCACTACAATAGTGCACACCCATTTAAACAGAAACGGTCTATAGTTAAAGGCCAATTTATTAGGGCTGTGAGAATGTGCTCCTCAGATACAACATTCTACACTGAGTGTCACTTACTAAAGGAAATGTTTATCAATCGGAATTATCCAATACCACTGATTGACGATTTATACCAAGAAGTCGAATGTAAAAGGAAAAATAGAACATACTTCCCTTTACTTTGTAACAGTGAAGTAACTTTTTTTCGAGTCACTGACACTTGCATTGAGACAGGTAGTAATCACTCGGCAACCCCTGACCATGGCAGTATCATATCTACCAACCCAGGCAAACAATACAACACTAGCTTTATCACTACGTTTAACATTGATTCTGAGCAAATTAAGTCTATTTTAATCAAGAATTGGCAACTTATTAAAGGAAATTTCAAACTGGAGGAAAAGCTAGGGTCGTTTCCTAAATTTGTATATAAAAAAGGGAGTAACCTCAAGTCATTATTGGAAAGGAGAAATTACTTTCCTACCTTTTCGAAATTAAAGGGAACATATCCTTGTGGTACATGTAGACAGTGTAACCATATAAGATCTGCTAACTCTTTTGTAATTAGAGATAAGAAATACTACATTAACTACAGATTTAACTGTGAGTCTAAATCTATAGTGTATTTAGCGACCTGTGACTGTTGCCCAGCTTTTTACGTAGGAAAGACTGACCGCAAACTACGGGAAAGACTTTATGAGCACACTTATGCCATTAGGAAGAATAAAGAAGATAATGCTTTGGCTAAACATATAGGGGTTTACCCTGGGCATAGTTTTTATTTTTTAGCTATTGACCATATCCCTTTTGACATTAGAGGCGGTCCCTTCTCTATAAAACTTGAGGTCCGAGAGTTGGAGTGGCAACTGACTTTAGATGCGTTTTCTGCACCTGGCCTCAATGAAAATTGTAATATTACTTGTGTGCTGAAACTGAGAAACGCACAGAGGTAGATTTTTTTATTTATGAAAAAAGTTTTTTAAAAAAAGATTTTTAACTGATGATAAACTAACAACACTCTGAGATTTACACAATAGAGGAATATGTAACATGAGATGGAACATTATAATGTTTCTAAACAACCTTTGGACTTACTAGCACAGATGGTACTTTACATGACTTGCCTCTTAACATTGTGATATGAAGGCACAAAGGTAAATTCTGATTTACATAAAACCAACTAATAACACTATAAAATGTATGACTACCATTTAACATTGTGTTTGACTGTTTTAATAAGTATTACATTTTTTATAAAAGGTTTTAATAAACTAATTAAAAAGTATTTTATCGAATACAACTAAAAATACTGCTGTAGCACTTTAACTGGCAAATGTGAACATATTTCAATTAGTATGATGCTACTGTGACGTTTTTAGGTTCTATTTTGGCACCACTTACTATTTAAAAGTTTAGCGTATCAAGCAAACTGGTTTTCTGATGAAGTTACTGTTGCACAGTAACGAAAACCTTTGTGGATTAAAAATAAACACGTTCATTCACTGGGACTGCTTGGATTGTTTTGCCTACCTTTTTATTTTCACATGTGTCTAAACCAACCATATTTGAAGTAGTGAACATAGTAACAGAGATAAAAGAACTATAAGTGGGATCTTTAGAAAAGTGTATGAACTCATTACATAAAAAAACAAGAATTGTGGGAACAATACATGCAAACTAATGTTTTGGAGGAGGAATGAGGTATAAGGGAAGGCAGGAACTGAGTGAGTTATGTAATGCTGGACTGACAATGGCTTTACAGAAGATTATATGTGATGAATAATGTTTGTAGCTGAAACATATCAATATGGTTTGTTTTCATTTATATAAATGTATGGTTGTCTACTGTCCTAAGTGCTAACTCAATAAAAATGATTAAAAAAAGAATTACTGCTTTCTTCATATCCTTTGCTGTACCATGCTTCCTTATGTGTATTCATCTGCTTTTCCTAAAGACCATTTCCAGTGTACTACGCTGTCCTGTTTGGTGTCCAATATATTAGTCACTGGAACCACAGTCATCAGTAGTTACTGTGCAAAATTCTGGGCTGCTGGCGGTAAAATAGCTGCAAAAAATATTTATGTAAAATGTTCCTGTGTATCCTTTGTAGGTTTTGCCAGACAGAGGGATATAAAAGTCAAAACACTTTATATGATGCAAACTAATAAAGTATATTGCACATAAAATTGGCCTGAAAAATGGAAACATCATTTTACTAAGGCTTAGCCACAAAGTTTAATTGTTTTTTCCTGTTATCCTATATTAATTACATAAATTGCCCTCTTTTTTCTCACAGCAGCTGGCTGCCTAGAGTTTATTTATGGCACATTGTTTTCTCATAAATTCCCATTTAAAACCATTTAAATTAATCATGTATACCAGCATTGCAAAACATCTGTCTGATGTATTTATGTTAAAACAGAAGTTATCATTAGGAAGCTGAATCTATAAAGCTTAATACTGAAGAAGCTTAGCCAAAGGAATGCTCTTGTACTCAAAAAGTCCATATTTATATTACTTTCCTACAAATTATACAAGAAATATACATATTTACACACCAGTCTTTCAGATATTCAAAACCAGTTGTCAGGGTAAATAAATCTTATTTTGGATACAAGTCTACATTCTTTAGCTGTCTCACTCCCTTGAAGAACTTCCCACGTCAAAGATGAAAGGACAGTCTACAGTGCCTGATGAATTTCTTTAGAAATATTTGGATATTGTAAGAACAGGCAGTCATCAGTTTGTTCTGATCATTAGAAATCAAGGCAATTTCAACTTAAATGCATTTGGTATAAAAATCAATATAAATATAGATACTCATGTACATGTATGCAGGGGGCAGATTACAAAAGAGGCAAATTTTACTATATTATACTTATCCAGAACATCAGTTTTGTCTGCAGTTGTCATATATCACTACCTTACTGTTATTACATAACCAAAATAAAAGGTAACCAAAGCAGCCAGTACTACACACCTGTGTCCATCCTTACAGTGATTTCTCCTTGATGTATTCCTTCAGTTTATCCTGCAATGCATCAAAAAATATATATTAGACTCACTTTACACTCTTTCAGACAGCTGGATTACTCATTCATAATGTTCTAATACTCTCCTGTAATAACTCATTTAATCATCTAAAATTTGCCCGTAACACATTTCAGTTCATGCACATCTCCTAACTAGGTATAACACACTATGCACAAAGCCTCTCTCACAGTAGACGTGAAACTTTATTCTGTTTGAATGGCTTACTCTGCATCTCACAGTAACCAAGTGGAGAGAGTACTGAAGATATTCACAGACAGGAGCAGTCTGTGTGAAGCTTACTGTCTTTTTATAGTCTTAACATATTACGCTGTTCTACAAGACATGCATTGCTTCATTAGTAACCAACAAATGGGAACTTTTGGTATGTCATGCTGCTTTTTCTGCATCACAAAACATAAAAATTGAGTTAGACAGGGCACTGTAGTAATTCAACAAGCCTGTACACTTCCAGCCTCGTTAGTACACACATTGACATGAATCATTTAAACTATATTTATGCGGTGGTCGTTGTACCATTCTGATGGAGCTACACAGATGGCAACTTGTCATGTAAATCCATTAGCATATTAAATCAGACTGATATTATAATGTTACATCTTCTCTTTCTTAAGTCAACAGGCATATGCTGAATCTTTCCATTCATGATATGTATCGTCTCCTAATGAAAATGTGCTGTTTCACATAGTGCATTGAGGTGCATAAAAATGCAATAATTTATTACCTAACCAGTTACATGGCTAAGTTCTTATCAACCATTTATACTTATGATCAGAGCAAAAGGTGCAAATAATCACATAAATAGCAATTTATACAGCATCTTAAAAAGTAGGACTCTAGAGAAATCTTACTACTTGTTAAGGAAACCTCTTTAAGTGACTAGTATATATATATATATATATATATATATATATATATATATATATATATATATATATATATCTATAGACCGCGGTGGTGGTGCTGTGGTAGCGTTGTCGCCTCACAGTAAGACGCTGTCCGGTTCGATTCTCAGCTAGAGTGTCTTCTGCGTGGAGACATGCGTGAATGGGCGTACCTTTGTTGAAGGTTGTGCGTCAGGCCTGGCAAGCCGGTACGTAAAAATCAACTGCCAATCATTAGCAGATCGGAGTTCCACTGTGGCGACCAGTCCACTAATGATTGGCAGTAGATTTTTCACGAATGCCGAGGTGCCAGCTCGACATTCAACCAAGGCACGCCCATTACATATGTCTTTTGAACGCCCACTCAACTGCAGGGAGGACATGCAGACTCCACACAGAAGGCACTCCCCGCACTCCAGACGAGAATCGAACGGGAGAACCTCTTGCTGTGAGGCAACAACATTACTGCTGTACCACCGCGGATGTTTATATATATATATATATATATATATATATATATACACACACACACACATAAAAATACACAAAACTAAGGAAAAACATTCAGAGCAACCGCTGGACACTGCACTTCAGTATTAAAATGTCAAATTATAGATGTAATGCCAAAATTACAGTTGTGAAATGTGATTAAAATGCCCAGACCTTCCATGTTTGTTGGATCAGTTAAGAAAACAAGAGAATAACAAAACCTAAAGGGGACATACATGGAAGTTAATTAAGGTTTACTTTTCATAAGTTTTTTAATGAATTCTGATGTTAGAGCAACATGAACCTTTAATTGCTTGACTGTACTAATTCCACTTGTTTTTCTATCTCCTTTCCATCACCACTTCACCTATTTATGTGTCTACTTCACCTGGATTGCACATTGCATTCGGTGATCAAAGTATGACAGGCATATAATAAAAACACCAGACAGGAAGACAATGGCTTACATTAAGAACTGCTCTATGTTTTTCAGTTTTATTACGCTCATCACAATGAAGTGTGAATGGTTAACACAGGCATTGGTATGCATCCATATCACAAAGATACAGTTCTTCTTGTAACGGATGGGCATGCCATTACTAAAACATCTGTGAAGATGTTTAATATGTTGTCATATCCTGCGGACATGAGTTTAGTGTCAGGCTTGCCTATTGTATAGCCCCACAAGTGGGGCAGTGAAAAAGGCAGGTTGAGAAAGAAAAGCATACTTCCTGTTACACAGCCAGTACAAACTTATGGCAGGAAGGTTCTAAACATAGAGCTGCGATGACTACATCTGTATAACGTACTGAAACCCCACCCATATTGCTTTTCTTCTAAGCATTTTTGAAAGAACTTCTTAAATGTATGGAAACATAAAGCCAGTTTAAAATCTCTAAACATTTTATGTAACTATCTTGCATCTACTACAAGTGCTTGTGCGCTATTACTTTGTGGTTCACTTGTTCACTGCTACTTGCTCACATAATCATACCCAAAACCCTACGTTCCATGAGCTGCCTAACCTAATTTGAAACCTTGCACCCTAAACCAAATTACAACCCATGTTTCTTAAACATAAAACTCCCAATTACTTCCTAACCCTAACACCAAACCCTTGTCCCATATCTTGAAATTAAAACTCCCAGTCACTCCATAAACCTAATCCCAAATCTTGATTCTTACACCTAAACAAAATTCCCATTTGCTTTGTGACTCTAATATCAACTTCTGCTCCCTTTCCCTAATTTCAAACCCTACTCCCTAACCATAAAACTCAGTTGCTCCCTAAACCTAATACTAAACCCCATTCCCTAACTCTAAATCTCCTGGTCTCTCCCTAACTAAAACAGCCAGGACTCAGTCAAGTGAAGGAAAGTACAGTTGTGTACACTTACCATAAATGTAGATGTTAGAGTGTATTTACTGTTGCAGTCATCACACTTGGGTTATCCTGCCAGGGGTAGCCCTTGGTCGGTCCGAATACCAGAGGCTTAGTATTTCTGTGTCAGTTGCTGTCACTCCAGGACTGATGTCAGGTCATCAGTGGCATAAAATCAGGCAGCCGACACCATTACATCAGTTTTTCTTGCCCCAAATGTCAGGAGCCCCCAATAGGGAGCTAGGTTATGGTGGAAGAACACCACCAGTAAAAAGCAAACAACAATCCCTGTAAGGGGTGAGGAAGAGAAAGAGGGAGAGAGAGAGAGCGAGAGAGACAAGGGGGATAGAGGATGGGAAACCAGGACTGCAACAGTGAATACACTGTAACATCTACATTTATGGTAAGTGTACACAACTGTACTAGGCTCTTCATTTCACTGTTGCAGTCATCACACTTGGGTTGATTCCCAAAGCTGAAGAAAAGGGTGGAGGCAGTCAAGAAGAGTTGGGGTTGGCTAGAATGGCCTGCAAGACTGCAGTTGCAAAGCCTGCCCTGGATTTGGAGAAGATAGGTAGGTGGTAATGCTTGGTGAAGGTATGAACAGAACTCCATGTTGCAGCCTCCAGGATGTCCCTGGTAGGGACCCCTCTGAGAAAAGCTGCAGAGGTGGAGGTTGCCCTTGTGGAATGTTTCCTGACCCCCTTAGGGGGTGGTTTCCCATGGTACTTGTAACAGAAATGGATATGGCCTTGCCCTCTGCCCCTGCTGAAAGCTGACTAGTAATTGGTAAGTTTTCCTGAAGGGCTTAGTCTTATCCAGGTAGAATCTGAGCTGTCTGTGCACATCTAGAGAATGCAGGATCCTTCCCCCCTTATTTTGAGGCTTAGGGAAAAAGGTGGGCAAATGAACAGATTGGTTGAGAGCCACACCGGACACCACTTTAGACATTAAAGTTAGGTAAATCCTGCGGGAGACCCTGTCAGCATGAAAAATGATGAAAGGCTCCACAGCCATGAGTGCTTGTAGCTCTGAAACTCTTCTAACTGAAGTGATGGCCAGAAGCAAGGCTGTTTTCCAAGAAAGATATTTTAACTCTGCTGAAGCTGCAGGCTCAAAGTGGGGTAGTGCGAGCTTTTCCAACAGAAAGTTAAGGTCTCAAGTTGGGGTAGGAGCTCTTCTGGGTGGCCTTAAATTGTTAGACCCTCTTAGGAAGACTTTGATGAGAGGGTGGGAAAAGAGAGGTGGCTCTGTGTTGTAATGAGCAGAGATGGCAGAGGCATGAATTTTAATAGAAGAGAAATATAGGCCTCTGTGAAACACGTCTGCTAGGTAATCCAGGATGAGAGGTAGGGATGGCTGTGCTGTTTCAGCTCCTTTAGCCTGGATCTACGTGCAATACCTTTTCCACTTGGCAGCATAGGATTTTGTAGTGCTGGGACGTATGGCCTCACGTATAACATCCAGGACTTGCTTACTTATGCTGGCAACTGGAGGAGAGGTCAGGGAATAAGCCAGGCTGCCAGGTTCAGGGTTTGCAATTGTGGATGCATGAATTCTCCATTCTGCTGGGCCAGGAGAGTTGGGATCTGAGGTAGGTGCCATGGAGGCAGGGATGACAGACTGCAAAGCAGTGGGTACCACTGTTGTCGTGGACAGTCTGGGGCAATCAAGACTGCTCTTGGTTTTTCCTCCCTTATTTTGAGTAGTACATTTGTAAGAAGAGGCAGAGGGGGAAATGTATAGACCAATAGGTTTACCCATTGGAAGGATAGAGCATCCACTTTCCAGGCCCTGCTATGAGGTTTCCTGGTGCAGGATTTGCTAAGCTGGTGATTGTTGTGGGAGGCAAAGAGGTCCACCTTTGGGGTGCCCCATTTCTGGGTTACCAGGTTGAAGGTGCTGTGGTTTAGTTGCCACTCATGTGGGTCTAGGAGATTTCTGCTTAAGTTGTCTGCCAGAGAGTTTTAGGAGCCTGGCAGGAATTGTACTAGTAGGTGAATTTGCATGGCTGAAGCCGTGTGCCAAAGGGTCATGGCTAGCCTGCAGAGGGGATAAGAGTGAGTTCCTCCCTGCTTGTTGATGTACCACATCACTGTGGTGTTGTCTGCTTTGATTAGTAGCAGCCCTGGAGAGAGTAGCGGTCCGAAAGCTGTCAGAGTGTGCTGAACAGCTAGCATCTCTTTTTGGTTGATGTGCAGATGTATTTGATTTGGCCTCCAGTGGCCTTGAATGCACCTGCAGTCCAGGTGTGCACCCCAGGCATAATCTGATGCATCTGTGGTTAGGGTCTGGGTGGCGTGGGGCTGAGAAAAAGGAAGGCCCTTGTTGTGGTTGCATGCTGCTGCCCACCAACGAAAATCTTTCCTTAGACAAGGTATCATAGGTATGATAGTTTCCAGGTCCTGAAAGTGTTGGCACCAAAGGCTTTTTAAGTACCATTGAAGTTTCGTCATATGCAGTCTGGCATATGGAATGAGTAGAATGCAGGAAGCCATGAACCCTAGAGCTTGTAGGATTTTCCTTGTGGATAACTGGATTCTGGTGGCTAGTTGAGAGAAGAAGCCTGTCAGATAGGCTTGTTTTTCTGGAGTAAGGAATGCCATCTGGGATGCTGTGTCTGCAACAAGCAATGGCAGGAGCCAGGCATTTTGTGAAAACTCTGGGAGCAGTGGATAAGCCAAAGGGAAGCGCAGAGAACTGAAAGTGCATAGATCCTGCCATGAAACATAGATATTTCCTGCAAGAAAACCTGATTGGGATGTGCAGATAGGCCTCTTTTAGGTCTAGGGTGGCTAACCAGGCATCCTTGGATAGCATAGGGAGAAGCTGCTGTAGGATGAGCATTTTGAATTTTGGTATTATGAAAAAGGTGTTTAGAATTGATAGATTGAGGATAGTGTACCAGGTGCCCTCTTTTCTGGGTACCAGGAAAAGTTTGGAATAGAAACCTTGGCCTATCTGGTCTGCAGCAACAGGCTGTATTGCCCTCATGGAGAGCAGGGAATGAACTTGCTTTTGAGCCTCTGCCCACTGCTTTGGATGAAGATCTGGGAACCCTTTTGGGGTTGGCAGTGTGTGGAAATAAAATCTGTACCCCTGGGATACTATGTTGAGTACCCATCGGTCGTTGGTGATGGAGGCCTAGTTTTTTGTATGGGAGGCAAGTTTTCCTCATAGGGGTACACACAGGTGGGCAGAGGTAATGGGTGGAGTTGAAAAGTCATTGTGAGTTTTTTTCATAAGGGGTGGCTTAGCACTCCCTGTTTTTGAAGTGTAGGAACTCCATTGCTTAGATCTCTGCATTCTCTGGAACTGCTGTTGAGGGGATCTACTTCCCCTAGGTCTTGTCTGCGCTAGCCTTGAGGGGGCCCAGCGCTTGGAGGGGAAATGCCTACTGAACCTCGCAGGAAGGACTTGCAAGAAGTCTTTACCTGTCTGCATAGATTTAGCTTTTTCTTCCATCTTTTTTAAAATCTCTTCTGCCTTGCGAAGAACTTCCTCGGAAACTGGTGCCTGCTCACCGGCTCTGCAGCCATCCAAGGTGGAGACATCTGCAGGATCCATAGTCAAAGAAGAGTCTCTCTGCATACCAGACTCCAAATGGGTCTTGGTAGTGGCCTGTGAATCCACAGAAGCGGGCATCAGGGGCTGTGAAAGCACCTCACTGAGAACTGGTGATCTGATGGCTAGCATAACGGAAGCGTCATTGGCAGTTTTGGACCTGTGTGATCTGATTCTGTCTTTATCCTTACATTTTTTCAGAAGATCAGTAGTCGGATGGCTTACTGAAGCCATTTCAGAATACGGAGATCGAGAAGAAAAATATTTAGCTACAATAAGGGCCCAGTGACGTATAGTTCTGGTATTGAACAAAACACAAAACTGAGAGCGAGGGACGTCGTGGTCTGGGTCTAAACAGGGTGATGCAGTAAGAATGGAAATCTTGGTGTGGTATTTGCTTTCCACAGGCGAGACAATTGTTAACTTTTTCTGTCATTGGTTAGAGCAAGAAAAAAGGATCCCCAATGGGGTACTTAGCTTTAGAAGACTTCAACTTCAATTTCGGAAAAGAAAACTCAGGTAGCGGCCGACCAGTACTTGTGCAAACTGCTTCTGCTTCGGGCTCCTTGGCAAGAAAGACTGATGTAATGAAATCAGCTGCCTGATTTTATAACACTGACGACCTGACATCATTCCTGGAGTGACAAAAACTGACGCAGAAATACTAAGCCTCTGGTATTCGGGCTGTGATAACTGCAACAGTGAAACACGAAGAACATCCCTAATTACTTCTCACCTTACAAAGACAACTACAGAAGCACAACTACTTGGAATATTGATTAGGTATATATCTAAATCTATAAATATACATACATACATATATGGGATCCATACTGTTGCTCAAAATCACCTTTACCCGAAAGGTAAATGGCCTAGCACACTTTCATGAAAGTGCATTTCTACTGAAAATGCACTTTCACGAAAGAGAAGTGTAAAAACAAAAACGGCAACTTAGCGATGGGGGTTGTTTCTTAGATTGTGGTACAGTGGGGATATTCCTTTTTCCCCACAGTAGTGCGTTCTCGGAGTGAGAATATAAAAGTAGATGGGTGTGGAGGGTGCAGGGGGGCTTGCCCCCCTACACAAACGTGATGACTGTCATTTTATTTTTTTGTTTTTTATGGGGTTTTTTTGTTTGTTTCTCTTTCACAAAAATGCATTTTCGGTAGAAATGTACTTTCACGAAAGTGTGCTCGGCCATTTACATTTCAAGTAAACATGATTTTGAGCAATAGTCTTAGTCCTAGATATATATATATATATATATATATATATATATATATATATATATATATATATATATATGTATGTATAAAGAGAGAGATATAGATATAGATACAGATGAATTCTCTAATTGGTCATTTAATCCTCTGCATGGTTGTGGGCAATCAAATGGTGCAAAACACAGATGTTCATCCTTAATGGGTGCAAACACTTTGCAGGAGACACATATACACTTACATTCACATTGAATGCATACCTACAAGCAATTTTGAGGAGAGCCATATAAAAGCAGTGGTCAGAGTGCTAAAAGCTTCAATTCTTTCTTGCCTCAAGAAGGAAGGCTAGAACCCTGAAAGAAAAATACTAGGAAAGAAAAAATACAACATATAATGTATAACATATTTACATATTTAGCTACATATTTCTATCTACTCTCTATCTATAAATATATATATATATATATATATATATATATATATATTATGTATGTGTATATATATATATATATATATATATATATATGCATATATAAAAAGTGCTCACATTTTGGCAATACGCCAAAAACAAAGGAGATGTCTGGAGGAGATGGACACTGCAACGGCAATCTGTCATAAAATCCACTGTACTGTATTCAGCAATAGATCACTATTCCAGTAGTCTAAACTATCTGGGTAGATTACTATAGCTTAGAAATATATAGAGGAGAGAAGGAAGGTAAGGGGTTCTACAAACCAGGAACCTCTGGAGAATGATCTTAGCAAAACTTGTTTTGGACCAGGAAAAGGAATCCAGTTAATAATGCTTTGCAAACGTATGTGGGAGATTTACATAATAGTTAAGGTGTTTAACTTACAAACACAAGGTGCAGACTGATTCTCACATGGAGTAATTGGCTGGGATTAATATGACCCAAAAGGATGAAACTAAGATGTACAGAGGATTGTAGTGATTATTTGTATGGTCTGCCGCCTTCCAAAAAGCAAAAGATGGTGACAAAACCCTGATCCTGTCTGGAAGTGGGTTGCCATGGTGAGAATAACAGAAAGAAATGGGATGATACAACCACCTAGAAGTTGCCTGGTTTGACCTTACCATCATAAGAAATAAGCAGCTAATTGGCCTTCTTGAAAGAGCCTCTGGCACCCTGATTCTGTGAGCTATTTCTGTCTTGGGGTTGGCATCTTCCATTACAGCTCCCCCTTCTGTCCCAAGGGGAGCCTCCTCCACATGTGTCCTGGAAACTCCCTTGGGACTTTTTGAACCACATCTTCCCACTCCTTTGATTCCTAAAATAGGATCGCTGGGGAGCATAAAATCTTATGCCCACAGCAGGTAGGGTCTTCCCATCCTTCTCACACCTGGCTAGAGATTCTTTAACTTTGGGGCTGAACAAAGAAGATCCATCAAAAGGAGCATTTACAAAGGAAGACGAATGGCTCCACAAACTCACACAGGCACATCCAGGTATGTCGTTTCATAGCAAAGCCTGAACCAGCTGACCTGGTCATCCTTTTGGCTGCATGTGAAATGAGCCTCATGGACAAATTAGAAATAGACTCCAGGGTAGCTAACTGAGAGGCCACTTTTTCTTGGACCTTATCAGATACAGCTCCTGCTAGGGCGTCCGATATTTCCTTGATCAGATCCCTCTGGATCCTAGTGAAGTGTACCAGAAAATTCAAGGAGCTTAAGGCGAAGGTCAATGATGCATAGACCTGCTTTCCAAATCTGTCTCTCACTCTAGACTCTTGGTTAGGGGGATGAACAGAGGAACTTTCCTCAGTGAGTTCCTTTTTGGTGACTGCTGCTACCATCATGGTATCTACTGTTAACCCTTTAGCTCAATGTGGGTGGTCCTCAGGTGCAGAAAGGATCTTATCTGGTCTCCAGGGAATCAGTTTTATGGAGGATCAGTTTGATGAGATCGTCATCGGGAGGGGTCACCCAGGAATTATATGGGCAAGAACCAAAGGCTTGCTAGTACACAGACTCTTCAGAGTCAGGGTCTTTGGGCTTTCAGTTACCCCTCTGTTTAAGAATCTCAAGAATGTCTCCAAAGAAGATGTCTTCCAGGGGTGAGGGGGGTGGAACCCTTCTCGTTATCGAAATCAGTGTCCTCAATGATGGACACTATAGGGGAGTCCAGGTGTTTCTTCTTACAAGTTTTCTTACAAGGAGGCTCCTCAGCGAGAATGTCTGAGGAAGTCTCGGAAGAAGGGTGGTCCCCAACTGGGACATCTTGCAACCTTGGAGCTCACTGTCCTGGTGCAGAGGTTGGTGGAAGCTCCCGGTAAGAAGGGGTCAGTGGATGAAACTCCGATACAGCAGGAGCCACCTGAGAGCCTGCAGTGGTCAATGCTCTCTCCACAGCCCGGAAAGCAGGCCCCCCCAAGGAGGGATGGGAGCCCAGAACCAAGAAAAAAGAACTGGGAATCAGGGTCACACCCCACACTGAGTGACCCACCTCCAAGGCTTGAGACAAGGAAGGACCCCCAGCCACCAGCGTCCCAAGCCACAATCTCAGGAATCCATCAGGTCTGAAGGAACCAAGGAAATCAGAGCTGGGTCCAGAACCAAAGGCAAGGGGGCTGTTGGTGCAAGAGAAATAGGAACATGAGTGGTCAGAGTGGGGAGTGCTAAAGCCTCTGAGGAGGTCAGAGGAGGAATAACTGGAGGAATCCTGGGAGAAAACATCCCTGCTCCAAGAGGGAAATGGGGTTGGGATGAAGAAAAAAGACCCCCTAGCTGTGAGGAGCTGGTCCACATTCTGTGAGACTCCTGGGGGAGCAAACAGATAATCCTGAGGGAGATTCTGGCCTTTCTACAAAGGGACTGGGAAGCTGACCAAAGAAGGGGTCAATGGAAGGGGAATACTTTGCCCTGGTTTTATAAACAGTATAAATTTTTGGTACCGAAGATTGGGTATGACCTGTTGCGGTGCAGAAGATGTCATCACTGATGTGGAAACTAAAGAAGCCATGCCGCCGCCCGTGCTGGTGCTGGTGTCAGTGCTGAAGGTGCCGAGGTGACTGATGTCAAAGAAGGAATCGGTTCAGAGAGTTTCGGAACCTTAGCTCTTGGCTCTGAGGAGGAGCCAACAGAAGGGGACTTTTGTTTTCTTGATGTTGGTGCCAATGGAGACGTCAGCACTGAGAGACTAGTTTTGGAACCAGAGGCCTTTGGAGACTTACCGGCCTTGGATAAAACTTCTTCAAAGGAGGTCTTAAGAAGCCCTTTAAGGATAATCTTATTTCAGCATTCTACCAAGGCCCTAGCACTGAAGGCCTGGCCGACAGATCATTCTATGTCTAAATGAGTAGCACCTAGACAATAGACACAAGCTGAATGTCCATCAGAGTTAGGCATTTTTCGGATGCAGTCCCGGCACTGCTTAAATCCTGTCATGCCTTTGGACTTATCTGCCATATTGACAAGTGGCAGAGGAGAAAGTCAACAATCACACACACACACACACACACACACACACACACACACACACACACACACACACAGAATGATAGATTGGAAAGAGAGAAAGTTCTACCAACAATGGTAGAAAGAACTACCAAAACAGTAAAGAGAAAGGAGAGAGGAAAAAACTACCAGTGATGGTAGGGAAAAGAATACCAACGGGTACAGAAGTACAACTACCAGTGATGGTACAAAAATAATACCAACAAGTAAGGATACACACTCACAAGTGAAAAAGGTGGGTAGAGAAATGAAGAATATTAATGTTTTATATGAAAGAAAGGTATAAAGACTAAAATATTTTAAATAGAGGAGAGTCAGTTGATCAGTCTTGCTATAAGAGTGGTAAACAAGATCTGGGGTAAATGGGAGATGGGCATTGTGGGTAGAGTATTAACTCGAGAGATTTTTGGCTGGCGCGAACTGTATAATGGCTGGACTGGTTCCAAGGATCAGAACCGACAACCCAAGAGTCAAGAACAGATGAAGATTGACAACATCAGATCATTTTCCAAGATAAGAACCTCAAATCAATGAGAACAGCTAGTTCAGTGGAAGAAGTGTTAGCTTATTAAGCACAAAGCTAAGAACCCAATGAAGAACCACCTGTTATCCAGGTGAAAGAGTATGAAAAACCCCTTTCATAAATCTACTTGACTTAAAGAAAAGAAAAAATGTGGGATCTAAGGGCAGGATGAAAACTGAATCTTGACAGTAAAGTAAGAAAGGCCAGAGGATAATAACTCACTCAGATAATCTAGAATCAGAGGCATCCAGACCTTGAAAGGGCCTAGCTCTTACTATTGCGCCATCTAAAAATATTTTCCTCTTAAACAGATCTGATTTCCTAGTAGCAGGTTTTTAAGCCTCTTTTAGCATCAGCTGCACATCCTCTGAGAAAAAGGTGCTTGAACAGTATCAAAACTCTACCATTCAGGCAGTCAACTGAAGTGCTTTCAAGTTGGGGTGTATCAAACAACCCCCATCCTGTGTGAGCATATCCAATCTTTGTGGAAACATGAGGCAAAAGGGAGTCGCAACCACTATCTTTGGGGAGTCCTTCCTGATCTTTAGAAGAACCCTTGAAATCAGTGGAAAGGATAGAAAGGCATAGATGAATATTCCTTCCCATGGGAATGAGAAAGAATTTGCTTTCCATGCCTATTTGTAAGGAATTCTGAAGCAGTAATTTTTAACTCACTGTTTTGAAATGAAGCAAGCAGACTGTTTAGGTCTTCCACACAGCTGGATCAATTCCTGGGAGACCCCCAGGTGTACTTTCCACTTGCCAGGGTCCGTCCTGATCCTCCTCAGCTTGTCTGCTATAATGTTTTGCTTTAATGGAATGTGAAAAGCCTGAAGAATCAAACTGGACTGAGCGGCTACCTCCAAAGCTATCATGGCAAGTCTGCAGAGGGAGTAAGACCTCGCACCCCTTTGACTGAATGAAACTGGTTCACCCACCACACTACCTCCCTTCTTACAAATCCCAGTACTGGAATCCGAAAAGATGGAAGTTGATGTTGATGACACCAAAGTGACCTGAGGTACCAATTAATTTTTCTCATGTGAAGTTAGGCCAAAGGAGTTATATAGACACCATGAAATCCAGAATCCTTCGAAATTTCCCATCAGGTGACAGAGACTGGTAGTAAAAGGTCAAGAAGTATTTTTTTTTCTGTATAGTTCTACTTTGTCCTCCAGAAGATATTCCAGAAAAATTATTTTTCTATATGGGATAATAAATGGCTTCTGTAGGTTTAGTTGAAACCACAGACTGAGAAGGAGTTTCTTCACTCATCCCAGAAAGCCCTGGCAATTGAAAAAGGAGTCTGCAGATAAAAGACAATAATCAAAATATGGAAAGATGTGAATTCCTTGAAGTCTGTAGTAAACAATTACAGGAGCCAAACACTTTGTAAATAACACTGGTGCAGGAGACAGACCAAAGGGTAAGACAAATAACTGATAATGTGAGAAAAGTAAAATCTTAAAAAATGTCTAGACTCCTTGCCATTAGAATTGTGATGGTAAACACTGTTTATAACATTACCATGGAACTGGAGAGGATCTGAGAGGTAAAAAGGTTTGGACAGATACCATTTTGAACATTTGATATAAACTGAAAAAGGAAAGGTCTACAATCAGTCTCCAGGTTCCTTCTTTCTTTGGCATAAGAAAGATCTTTGCATTAAAAATCTTTTCCTGTCTGATAGGAAAGCACTAATTTTATGATCCCAGAAACAACATTTTTATTTTAAATTTTATTCTTTGTTGACCAGTTTAGTCCCATTAGGCTAGTAGCATCTTTTCAGGGGAGTAGTTGATGTGGCATTTATACTACTAGGGGAAATTTGGCCAGGGCATAAGGAAACTTCCCCTACTCTTTTCAACAGATGTCATGGGATCCTTTACATCCACCTGAGCTACCACCAACTCAAGCAGATGGGACCCCAGTTTAACATCTCATTGAAAGGATTACACACTTAGGAGTGCAGCACCCCATTTATACTGAACTGCAGTGTCAGCAATCAATCTACCTGCTGTGGGAATAAAACTCACAGCCTCCTGCAACAAAGGCAATCTGTTGCACTACTAACACATGTGATCCAAAACCGAAGGAAGCAGAGATGTTTGGTTTACAGGATGAGGAGAATTCCCTAAAAGGAAGGGGGGACTCTCATTGCCATCTCTACCCTTGTTAGATGATTCTCAGACATCATTAGTCTGACATGAAGGCCAGGGTTGGAGGAGAAGCCTTAATAGGCAAGTAGTCATTCTGACATTTTGGAATGTCATTGGTGTTGAGAGGCCTTATCTTTCTCTTTAGAGCATTGTTGCCCTTGATTACTAAAATCCTGTTTATAAGCACCTTGCTTGCTTAAAATGCTTTTTGAAAAAAAAAGGCCATAATTAGACAGAAAGCTTTTATTGAACTTAGAAAAAAATGTTTTTATCAAATTTATTAAAGAACTCAGCAGCAGCTAATTTAGTCAGAGCTTCCCTGTGCTTGGCTTGGATGCCTGTGACTATGAGACCCTTGTATTGCATCTAAAGCCATCCATGGACCTATAAAGCTCATATGAGCATTTTTTTCTACTTGCTCTAACCATCTCAGTGTTATATAACAGTTTTGTGCTGCACATTTTTATTTGTTTGAATTTATCACTGCTTTTCAACCTGTAATTGTTAAAGAAAAGTCATCTGTTTGTTACTGTACTGCTCTTTGGTTGTTTTAGCAGTATTCTGATATTTCCTAACCTCCTCTAATACTGCAAAAGCTGTTCTAAATTTGCAAAAGTTCTCCTGAGTTTTCCAAAATATTTCTAAGCTTTGCAAAGTTTTAATGTGTTTCTACTTTTTCTACATTTGCAGACATTTTTTTGTATTTGGGAATATTTCTCAGGGTTTGTGAACTTATTTTCAAGGATCCCTGATACTGCAGGAGTTCTGCCTTTTGTTGTAAAGTTTTTGTTACTGCACTTGAACTCAAAACCTGTTTGTTTTACATTAAGAGGGTTTTATACTGCACTGTGGTGGGAGCAGATGGCTGATTCAACTGATCTGAGTTAGGAACTGCTGGTGGAAGGTTTATTGTGTGTTAATCTGATTGGCCTGAGGACTTAACTGTATGTCTTTCATTCTGCTGGCATAAAAGCATCAAGTTTGTACAAACACAGTTACCCGTACCTTGTATATACTCAGACCTCTTCAGTTTACAATCCTCTATAGGAAACACTCTCCATAGTTGCTCACTTTTCATAGCTGCTTAGAGAGCTGATGGTTTGTGCAGAGGGCATCACCACTGCAGGTCATCCTACAGTATACCACTAAATACTTTTAAGTGACTCTTTCCTACTTTTTTCCATCTACTAAGGATCTGGTATAATATACAGGTGCTTCACTGTCATCTCTGTTTGTGGCATGGTGGATACTGGCATCCTGAGGAAGTGTAGTAACTGCCTCATTTTAACTGACAACCACTTAAGTTTAGAGCAGACAAACACAGTACATGAGAGATGTAGACAGACAATGTCAGTGGAAGCAAAGTTCTCTCTCTAAATAAGCACCTATCCGGGCAAGTCTAAGGGTCAGCTCCCGGTGTTTTCTTGGGCATCTTGAGGCAATGCAGCAATTGCCTCATGTACATAGACAACCCTCTCCTCCTACCACCCAACACTACAACCTGTGAGAGATGCACTTATATAGCCAAACTGGAAGCAAAGATCTCTTCACCCAAGATTGGACTAGACAGTCAAGAGGAGAAGGTAAACACTTGCACCACACCACACTCATCACATAGTCCATCAAAACCTACACCACCAAAACACACACATAGAAACACGAAACACACACCTACATTTGCAGAGGCTCTCAATAAAAATATGCTCAAGCAATAGAGACCTCCAAAGCAGAAACCCAAGCAACCTTCACCCCCCCAACACAACCCAAATGACACATAGCCCACAAACTCAGTGTGCCACTCAACTACAGCCCATAAGGCATAACAACGTACCCAACACTCTAATCATAGGTGACTCTATAGTCAGGCACACTGATGTTCCACTCACCAGGCTAAACAAGAAGAAAGTTACTGTCAGCTGCCTGTCAGGTGCCAAGATCCGCCATATAATGTACGCACTCAGGTCACTCCACAACAAGTACAAATATGACTCTGTCATTGTCCATGTTGGTGTGAATGACCTGAGACATACATCTTTGGAATACATGAAAAGAGACACGGAGGAGCTCTCTGATCTTGTAGCCCAGGCAGGTATGACCCTAGCCCTGAGGAGCATCCTGCCATCACCCAGAAAGATACCACAATACAAGGACAAAATGACTGACTTCAACAATTGGCTAAGCTTTCGGTGTAATTCTAAGGGGATCCAGTATCTGTCTGCCTAGGATGACATGATCGACAGACCACGATGCTTTGCCAGAGATGGCCTGCACTTGTTGCCCTTGGAATTCTGGATACTGGCTAAGGCTCTTGCCACCCCTACAGTGACGTTTTTATGCAAGGTACAAATGACAAATTCACCACCTTAACAAGTACAAACAAGCAAAATCTGAGGGTAATGCTACTCAATGCTAGAAGTCTAAACCTCAAAATGCATTCATTTGAGGCACTCCTTAAAATGGAGAACATCGACATCTGTGCAGTGACAGAGACCTAATTCAAGGCTCAGGAGAACAACCCTGCATTACCAGGCTATAATTCATACCACACCTTTCAGCCACCTAACCTGGACCGAAACACTAAAGGCGGAGGCGTGCCCATATTCATTAAGGATATCCACACCTCCAAGGCTAGTTGCTAAGCATAATGCATCCGAGATTATCCAAGTGCAACTTACTCTAGGCAAGACCACAATCCAAATTGTAACTTTCTACAGACCCCCCACCATGCCCCAGGATTCCCACTCGTCATTTCTTGATACACTGGAAAATATTAGAGTACAACCCAACACCCTAATAATTGGTGATTTCAACTACCCCACCATTAACTGGGAAAACTACTCATGTACCAACTCTTTTGTTCACCGTTTTCTGGAATTCATAAATTCCAATGTCTTGGATCAACTTATCCACACCCCCAACAGGGGCAGCAAAATCCTAGACCTGGTCATTACCAACATGGGCGACTGGTGTTCCACAACAGAGGTCAATTCCTCGTTGGTCAGATCTGACCACAAGCTAGCCACCCTAGACATCCACATCCTGCCCCCACCCCCCATTAGGGAAACCACCGTAAAAAAATTCTCCAAAGCCAACTTCACGCTTCTTAAGACAGAAGTGGCAAACTTCATGACACCCATGCAGATGGACAATAGAGGTGCAACTGCTGAATCCTACACGAATGCACTTTATAAGCACTTACATGAGTGCATGGATCATGCTATCCCTAACAGAACCAAGATGCTATCCTCCAAAAAAGAAAGCCAATTTGGTGGTCCTCTGCTATAAACAAACTCTACAACGGAAGAAAGAAACTGTTGCAAAACAGAGTAAAATCCCATGATTGGAGGAATTCCCTGCTCAGCCTCAGTAAGAAGCTGCCATCCCCTCATACAATCCTCTAAATCTAGTTACGAAAACAAAATCGACACTCATTCTAAAGACAACCATAAGGCATTCTGTAGCTATGTCAAGAATCTCAATGGCAACACTCAGATCTGCTCTGAGTTGCAGCACAATGGCACTAAATACACAGAACCAACTGATATTGCCAACATCCTGGCAGATAGGTTCAGTGCTACTTTTACCCCCCTCTCACTCCCTAAAGGGCCCATCTCTATACCGGGAGAATGCAAAGTTCCTGTAATCACGGCTGCAGAGATAAAAAACACACTCTCCAAAGCCAAGAACACAGCATCCATGGGACCTGACAACATCCCAGGCTTTGTTTATTTTATTTATTTATTTTACATTTGTTGACCGGGCTAGTCCAACTGGATACATGTCCATTTTCAGTAGAGGCCCGGGGAGATAAGCTCCACCTTAAACTAATAAAACAGGACAGAAAAAAGTCCAAAAATATCTCAATACATTATACATGAAGATTTTCTTCAAAGAACTTAATCATACAGAATGTGACTACTGAGTTTAACAAAGCAATACAGTACTATTTCCATGGTAACGGGTTTGACATTCACCATAAAGTATGTTAGGTAGGAATGTACAGTTTACAATGAAGTATACAGGTTATAATAAAAAATATAACTCTGAAAAACAAGAAAGCTATTAAATATATACACTTAAAGAAGTAATTACACTCATAGTGAAGCGATAGTTGGTCTATATACAAGGTGGAAGACGTGCTCACAGCAGAATGATTGTTGCAATGAACATACTCAGTGATAGTTCACTGGGAGTAGGATACTAAGAAGGGAGTAAGGGAAGAATTTACTATTTCTGCAATGTGGGTTTTGGAGGGGAGGTATAGAATAATGTTGTACTGGGGGGGATGTTAATCAGGGTTAGTACATGGGCATAGCCATTGTGTTTTTAGTTGGATTTTTCGTTGCTTTTTAGAGAGTTCAGTTGAGTTACCACCCTTGTGAAGTGGGATTATGTGAGAGACTTTCCAAAGAGAAGGAATGGAGCCTTCCATGATGGTTCTGTTGATTAGGATAGAAATGGGATAGGCCAGAACTTTTGCAGCAGTTTGAAGCTATTCAGCTGGTAAGAGATCAGCTGAGGGAGTACAAGGTTTAAGTTTATGAAGTAGAGTATAGATGCGGGATGCAGGAATAGGTTTTAAATGAAAGGCAGATGGTATGGTTGCTAGGGAGGATGACAGGGTAGAATTAACAGGTGGTAGGGTGTTAGCTAGAGACTGGACAGTTTCAGTAAAAAAGGTATTAAAAGCATCAGCAATCTGGTTGGTAGTGTTAAGAGAGAGACCTGATGGGGTTGGTGTTTTGGAGTGGCCTGGGTGTAAAAGTCTATTTATGCCTGACCAGAAGGTTTGAGGTTGTTTGTGGTGCTTTTTCTGGAGTTTAAAGTAATAGTTTTTTTATCAAGAACTATTGATTTTTTGGTGGCATTTCTTAGCTGTTTAAAGTATTGCCGATCAATTGGGTCTTTATTGTTTCTCCATTTGGACCAGATTTTACTTCTTAGTAGGATTTGTTGTCTAGTCTCTTTAGTAAGCCATGGGGCTGCTTTGCTTCTAGTTCTTATAGAGCGTGAGGGGGCATGGAATTCGAGAATTTGTAAGAATTTGGAGTTAAAATAGGATACTGTTTCACCAAGTGGGAGGTGTCTTATGGGTGACCAGTCACAGGCTTGAAGCTCTGATTGAAAGTTTGCTGGATTAAATTTTTTTTTGTTGCGGGTGATTTTAAAGGTAGTTTGGTTTGGGATAAAGGATTTTTGTCTAGATATATAGGTAAGTGAATGGTCACTAATATCGTTAGGAAGGATACCTACTTTATATAAGAGAGGATGGCTGTTAGTTAAGATCCAGTCTAAGGTACTTTCTTTACTACTGGGTTTATGGATTCTGCTAGGGGTGGTAATAGTTTGGGAAAAGCCATAGAGGTTTATATTGGTTGTGGGTTTATGAGTGGTACCAGGTGCTTCAGTCTATATTAAAGTCACTGAGTACAATGGTTTCCTGTGGGAAGGATGTAGAAAGCCAGCACAGGATACTTTCTAGGATGCTGATGTTATTGCCTGGGGGTACGTAGGAGCATATTATGTATATAGATTTAGTAGCATTAAGCTGGAGCTTGGAGATAAGAATTTCCACATTAGTATCTAGAGGTGGTTGTACTACTAGAGAAGTGACCTGTAAATGAGATTTGTACAGAATTGCTACCCCACCACCCTTTTTGGTAGTTCTGCCTAGTCTCAAGATATTATAACCAGGTGGGAGTATTTCATTGTCTTTTGTTACACGTTTGAGCCAGGTTTCTGTTAAACATAAGATATCAAATGAGTGTGTATCTAGTAGAGCGTGTGCTTGGCTAACTTTATTGTTTACGCTCCTTATATTGAGATGAGCTATGAGTAGAGAATTTGGGGCTATACTGGGAGTGAAAGGGGGGAAGGGGTGTCTAGGGGTGTTGCTATTTGGTCCTGGGTTGGGATGAATGTCACCGTGAAGGAGAGGATGTCTATAAGGACTATATGGATGCTTCAGTGGTTTACAGCAATTATGTAGTAATTTCATATACTGTAGGAATGTAAAATGCGCTACTCTGTGATATTTTGGTGATAGATAGGTTGAGGTGGTTGTTGTGTTTGAATGGCTTTGGAAGGCTAGCTCATTTAATAGTAATGTTTGTTTTAGGGGTTGGTGAGATGTGGTGCACTGTAGGTTTTCATAAAAGGTAAGGATATAGGGTATAGAAAGAATAGATAGTAATGCAAGTAAGAGAAATAGATTTATAAATGTGAGTCTGAGTTAAGGGCATGGTGTAGGAGATTATAGAATGTAGTTAGGAATTAGGAGGTAGGTAGAGAGAGAGTGTGGAGTATAGCAATATCTAAGGGGTAGCAGAAATTAGTCTCAGTATGAGAGTGGGTGTGTAGGTGGTAGCTCTGAATGAGTACTAGATAGCTATTGGATAGGTAGGAAGAGGGTGTAGCCTTGGAAGTATAAGTGTAGGAGCACTGGAGTGGGTGGGAATTGGGGGTAGGGTAATGAAGTGGAGTGAGCCTGCAGGGCAAACGGAGCGGGTTAGAGCAGGTAAGTGAGAGTCTACAGAGACAATCAGAGTTGTGTTCTACATGAACTGCAGAATGAATTGACACCCCACCTAAGCACCATGTTCATTCATAGCCTCACCTCAGGCTTTGTGCCCAGTGAATGGTGCACAACAATGGTTATCCCACTCCACAAAGGGAGAGCCACCACGGACCCCAGGAACTACCACCCATTAGCCTATAATGAGCCTGGTCTGCAAGGCCATGGAACATATCATGGATCTTATACACAAAGACAGTGGTAATCTCCAAACTCTGGACCTCACCTAGTTCAGGTTTGTAAAAGGCAGACCATGTATCCCAAACCTGATAGACTTCTTTGAAGCAGTCACCAAAGCCGTAGATGAGGGTAAGGTGGTTCACACAGCCTATCTAGATCTCACCAAGGCTTCTGTCACCATCCACCACTCTGAAATTATAGATAAACTTACTAAACTAGGTATAAATCCCTATGTCACAAGATGGGTTGCCAACTGGCTCACTGACAGAACCCACACTGTGAAAGTAGCACTCTCCAAATCTGACTTCAGTGCAGTGACAAGTGGAGTACCACAGGGTTCAGTCCTGGGTTGTCTCCTGTTTGGTATCTACTTTTCTGAAGTACAGACTAACACAGAAGGTCTTTGGCTAACGAACTTTGCAGATGACTGCAAACTAGGAGCCATGATTGAAACTCCTAATGATGTGGACATCCTACAAAAGGGCCTCACTGAGACAAATGCCTGGTGTCAAAGCCATGGCCTTAAGCTCAATGCCAAAAATTGCACTGTCATCCCCTTTGGTAAAAACTCTGTACCCATGAGCTACCACATAGGTGGTAGTCTAATTAGCACCGAAAGTGTGATAAGAAACCTTGGGACACAGGTGGACAGAAGTCTCTCCTTTGATAATCACATCTCCACAGTAGTCAGGAAATCCTTCTATGGGGCACACCTCGTCACAAAAGGTTTCTCATCCAGGAAAAAAGAGGTTATTGTTCCCCTCTACTCGTCACTCATTAGACCCATTATAGAGTACAATGCCCCTTTTGGTATGTACCTCACAAGACATCTACAACAACTGGAAAGGCAGCAAAAATACCTCACAAAGACGATTACTGGCCTCAAACAGATGCCCTATACAGACCGTCTCAAAAAACACCAGCTTAACTCTGTCGCATCTCACCTATTCAGAGGCCATCTCTGCCTAACATATAAAGCTATGTCAAACCCAGAGCTGTTGGACATACTCCACTTAAAGAAATCACAATCCCTCCAAGCTACACGCGCTAGGGACCTAAAACTTGTCACTACAATAAACAGAACATGCTGGAGGGATAGATTCCTGTCCCAGAGACTTCCCATACTCTGGAGCAAACTACCTGTCTATATCAAACAAAGCTCCTCATTAGCACTCTTCAAGAAAAATCTTGATGATTGGATGGGAAATAGGAAATTCACCTCGGGGATTACCTCTGTGGCTCTGCTCAACAGGAGCACATGAAAACTATTTTCTTGGGTGGTGAAAGCCAGGGTACCTTTTTGGCTAGGCTTATGTAGGCCCTAGGGCCAATACCCTAGTACCTACCTATGTACACATGAAAAATGCAAACTAGGTTGTCAGTGTTAAACCCAAAACACTCACTACCAATACAAAGGAATAAACACATAGACCCACATATACTGAGGGACTTGCATGTAATCTACCCCCAACCTCCAAGACCTCCTAAAACTATCAATTAGTGGTCCTGCTCACACTCAAAAAGCCAGTGCCTCACACAAAACATAACTCTAAAAATCATAGTAGCCCCGCTTCCAAGCCCATAAGGTAATACATAAGAAAACCAAACATTCTAATTATTGGGATACCACTGTAAGACATACCGATGTCTCCTTTATAAGGCTAAAGGAGAAGATCACAATGAGCTGTCTGTCTGGAGCCAGGATCTGCTACATCATGCATGCACTTAGGTCTTTACACCATATGTATCAGTATGACATGGTCATTTTCCTTATGTGCATAAACGACCTAAGACATACCACAATGGACTATAAAAAAAGAGACATGATGGAGATCTCAAATATGCATCCCAGGCAGGTATGAATCTAGCCTTAAGTAGCATCTTACCATCATCAGTGATGATGCCACAGTACCAGCAAAAAAAGACTGACTTCAACAATTGGCTTAGTTTCTGGTGTCACAAGAAGGGGATGCAATATCAGTCAGCCCTGGGAGACATGATTAACAAATCACGGTGCTTTGTCAGAGATGGTTTGCACTTGTCGTCATTTGGCTTCTGGATACGGACAAAAACTTTATCTGTTCCCATAGTGTGCCAAGTTCTTAAACCCTGCAACATAACAAAATCACTCACAACCACCTAAAGGCACTGCTGCTCAATCCTAGGAGTTAAAAAACTGCACTCTCTGGAAAAATTCCTCACCCTGAAGAACGCAGACATACATGCAGTCATAGAAAGATGGTTCAGAGCCATGGACAGCAACAGGCTATCAAAGGCTACAATGCCTTTCATAGATTCTGATCCCCCTCAGCTCAAGATAAAACAAAGGGAGGAGGTGCCTCAATGTTCATAACGGGTAAGTACACTGCTAGACTGCTCCAATAACATGAGCCACTTGAGTTGCTCCATGCCCAACTAACTAGAAGTGTGACCCTCTATTATATACTTGCTAGCTACCAATCCCCTAACATGAGTATGGAAAACCACACTTCCTACCTAAACCTATGAGAATCTTTTAACATTCAGTCCAACATTATACTTATGGCTGACCTCAACTACCCCTCTATAAACTGTGAAACTTACATGGTCCAGAATTCACTTGCTCAGATGTTTTTGGAATTCATCAATGCAAACACCCTGGTGCAATTATTTAGCTCCTCAACTGGACATACAAATATCCTTGACCTGGTAGTCATGAACATGGGGGGGGGATGCTGCTCCCTCCCATAGATTAATTCCTTCCTGGTAAGATCTGACCACAAATGATCTCTTTTAGTATTAAAAATAATCTAGACCCCCCCATCAAACTCCAGAATTGTTAAGAAATTTGCTAAGGCCAATTACCGCAAATTAAGTGACAGCTTATTAAACTTCCAAGCCCCTCCGAACCCAGATGACGCTGAGAGCTACTCTGTGCTGTACACAAAAGGACTGTATGACCACACTCATAGCTGCAGAGTGGAGGTAGTACCTGTCCAAGTCAAATCTATTATCTATGATTACTGGCAAAAATAAACTACCCTGGTTGACCGCTAGCATAAATGGGCTATTCCAAAAAAGAAAAAAATTCTCTCCAAAGCTAATGAGGAAAAGACAAAGCAGTGCAAAAAGACACTCACCAGTCTAAACAAACAAAACAGAGAGCTGGTCAAATCTGCCAAAGCAAACTACAAGGCAAAGATTGCCTCTGTGGTGAAAGATAGCCACAGTTTTTTTTTTAATTATGTTTGAAACCTCAGAAATGCTCAGCAATGTGCCGAGTTAATCAAGAATGGCAAAACTTACACCCATCCTGAAAGTCTAGCAAACCTGCTGGCTAACAAGTTCATTTCAAACTTTTCTCCACATCACCGCCTACCACACCCAAAGAAATATGCGCAACCATCCCCCTACTGGTCATTACAAGGGAACACATCCTTACTGCACTCACTAAAGCCAAAAGCACGGTCTTCATGGGTCCCAACAACATTCCAGGGTGCAACTTAAACAGCCTAAACCACGATAGTAGCTCTGCAGAGGGGTGCCATCAACTGACCCAAGGAACTGCAGACTTATAAGCCTGACAAGTCTTATCTGAAAGGTCATGGAGAGAATTATCATGGACCTGATCAAAAATGACATAGGCAATCTCCAAACACTGGACCAGACCCAATCTGGCTTTGTTAAATAGAGGTTTTGCCTGCTCAATCTGGTGGACTTCTTTGTGAAAGTCTCCATGGCCATGGGTGAGGGTGAAGTGGTATACACTACTTAGGTTGACCTAGCCAAAGCATTCGACACAATCCCCTACTCAGGGGTCATAGGTAAACTTACTGTGTTAGGCATAAAATCCTACATCATCAGGTGGATAGTAAACTGGCTCAATGACAGGACACACATTGACTGGATACGCAAATCCACTTCTGATAAGAAACCTGCTATTAGCTGTGTCCCACAGGGCTCAGTGCTGGGACCACTCCTGTTTGATATATACTTTTCTGAAGTGAAGGCTAAAGTTGGGTGCCTCTGGCTCATCTAGTTCACTGACAACTGTAAGATGGGAGCAATCATTGAATCACCAAATGATGTTGACATTCTACAAACAGGTCTAAAATGACTGGTGCCAAAACCATGGTCTGAGACTAAATGCTAAAAAAAAAGTGTAATCATACTCTTTGGTAAATCAGATATTCCTACAAATTATAACATTGATAGGACACCCCAAAAGTAAATGCAGTGGTGATGGACCTAGGAAAACAGACAGATAGTAACCTAAACTTTGACCACCAGGTAGCTACAGTACTGAAGAAATCCTTCCTTGTGGCTCAATTTACAAGTAAATGAATGGCATCAAGATCAAAGGAAGTCATAATGCCATTGTACTTGGCCCTCATCAGACCCATAATCGAGAACAATGCTACCATCTGCATGTACCTAACCAGGCACTTACACCAAATGGAATGGGCCCAGAGGTTTCCCATTGAAAAAATATGAAGTATAACACACATATCTTATGCAGGCCAACTAAAGGCCCTATATCCCTTTACTCCATCTCATATCGTTTATTGAGATGGGACTTATACCTGACCGCCAAGGCATTCTTTGATCCAGCCTTGATGAAAATGTTACATATTCACAAGAAAAATTATACGAGGGTTATGCGTTCCATGGACTTAAACCTTATTCGTGACTTTAACAGAACCTGCTTCAGAGACAGATTCACATCCCATAGACTTCCATGTCTATGGAATAAACTTCTTATCTTTATAAAACAAAGCCTGCCCCTCCCTCTCTTCAAAAAGAAATTGGATAAATGGCGGGGAATCATAAATTCATTCCTGAGATACTGCCCACATCCCTTATGGGCAGAGGCAGTCTATAAAATGACTCAGGGCTCCATCACTCAAAGACCCACTACCCCGATACTACCCCATCCCATATCTGGGGAATTGAGATATAATACTGCCATATCCTGTGTATTACTGGTGAGGCTTTACAGGCCCTTGTGCAATTATGGCATTTAGCTGTCAGTTTTCTTATGTTCTCAAAAGAAGCCAGTAAAAATGTTGACGTGAGCCAGTACATTCAAAGTTATCCCATACTATCAAAAGCTTTCCCATACTTGTAAGAGGCAATGGGGTTAACATTTACAATGTTTTAACAACAGACATTTTAGATATGGAAATAAATTCAGGGTATACATTAGGATTAGAAAAAATATTTATGAGTCTGAGATACTTTGTATAACCTATCAGACTTTTTAGGGGAAGGAGGATTACTATCAGGCATGCTACAAGATATTAAGAAAACATCCTCTAAAGCTGATAAAGCAGCAAGGACAACTGCAGGCTGTAGAAAATCCAGCTGCAACAAATCATAATACTTTTACTGGGAAATATGGACTTCTTTCTGTTGTTAGTGAAATACTATTTTTATTTTGGCTATAGTCTCAGAAAAAGTTAGCTCTTCTGGAGGAATTGTGGAGTTACACTTTTCTCAGAATCAGAATCTTTATACTGAGGAGAAATCACTGAAGAAAAAACAGTCCCCCAGATTCCCTCCTCTTCTGACTGGGAGACACTAACAGAATGTGAGAGAAATCTTTTCTCTGCTTGTAGTCAGTGATGAAAAAAGAAAATAATCTCTTATGAAATCCCACCAAGTCTTCCCTTTCCATTGTTAAGGAGACAGAAGTAACTTTCTTCTTTTTTTATTTATTTATTTATTTATCATTTGTTGACTGGGAAAGTCCGACTAGGTTCCACAGAGCCTGTTTTCAGCGGAGGCCCGGGGAGAAATGCTCCAGATTTCTTTTCCTGGGAGACTCCCTGGAAAAAGTCTGACTCATAGCAGTGGCACTCTGTCTGAAATTAGGCACCCTAGCCCAGCTATGGGGTAAGCCTTTATCCACTTCCTCCTTGAGACTGACAAGAATAGTTCTCTCTTGTCCAGAGAGGACAGCACTACAGCTACAGAGGTCGAGTTTAACTCCTGGCTGTCAGTAATTTCCCAAGGAGCTACACTAGAAGGAGCAAGAGACATTGAGTATTCTGAGGAACCAATTCCAGCCACAGAAGACTCACCCATTAGAGACTGAGGTAGTGAGAGACCCAGCTTGATACTCAAGGACTCACAAGAAATTTTCCTTTTCTTGCAGAGGGCAAAATTGACAACAGAGGAGTCCAGTAAATGCTCCATGGTTTAGATGAGAAGTAAGCCTGAAAGATGGGTAGTAGAGCCTGTGAAAGTTGGTAAACCTCCTGACAGAAAAATAGGAATTTTGAGTTAAATAAAAAAAAAAACGACAGTCCCCCAAATGCACAATAGCCTTCCCCTAACATGTTAATTCTATACAAATATGCAGAAAATAATTAGTAAAACAAACATTTGCACAGTCTTTTCACATAAGCATTCACAAGGTAAAACTTCCCTTACAAGACATGACTGTCCATAAAAAATAAATTTCCTAGCATAAAATAAATAAATTCAAAGGAAAACAAAAACACAGGTTTCCTCAGCAAAATGAAACTGTGGAAAGGTTTCCCCAGCAGACAACTTATCTGCCCAGCCTTGAAGGATTGCTAACCCAGTTTCACAAAGCCAATAAAGGGAGTCCTCCTTGGCAGAAAGAAAGATCTGAAGATTTTGGCACTTTAACAGCTGCTTTTATGCAGCTCTCCTCAAAGCCTACAGTGGTTATGGTATGTGGAATGTGCTCTGAAAGCTGGCCAGCAGTCATATCATTGATAGGATTACCCAAATAGCTTAAGCTACTGCAACAATGATCGAATGTTATACATTGGAAAATCTCCCACGTCTTATCCTGATCAGGCAGATAAGCCATAGGGAAAGTGATCCTAATGGCATAACTAGAATATGGTCTCCACATTATAGGTTCAGCCTCAAAAAAGAATAAGCACCCTCTTCCCATTACAGCATCAGCCCTAAAAAGGACCTCACCTCATGCAAATTATAGCAAATAAAAATATATAGCCTCATCTCCCTATCGCATTGGACAGAACACCATTGCTTACTTTGAAAAGTAACTGTACCCCATTCCACAAAAGAAAAGAAAAAAGAAAACATAGGTCAGGTCTTTTTCATATTCCCTCTTAAAAAAAAACAAAATTCCTTTACATATCTTCTTGGAAAATTCAAAATTAGAAACAGTACATACAAACCTTAGATCTAATCCTCTCATACAGCATCTCTACATACAAGCTTCGCTACAAAAAATACAGTCAACAGTTTCTTCACACTAGGTTCCAAACTCTGGGACAATATCTTCCAACCATCAGAGATTCAATCTCTCTACCAAAATTCTAGATATAAAATAAATAAATAAATAAATAAAATGGCATCTAATCAAATAATCACAATGTCACTGAGTTAACAATAATGGAATTACTTAAAATATGTCCTACAGATCTTTCAGACGTTACCAGCTTGTTTGACAACCCCAGAGAAATCTAATATACAAGAGTCCAGCTTGTATTCACCACCCAGTATAATTCCTACTCTTCTCGTGCCCCTCTTAGCTGTTTTCTACCTAGCATAACTGTTCTTAAACACAGTTTGTAAAGATATACCTAACAAGTTTTTTACTAGACCCTTTGTTTACTCTGTATATATCCTAAACTATTCTCTCTTAAAATATTTTCTAACACTATGATTCTCTTCACCAACTATAAAAACTCATAAATGGCGATATTGGAGATCTGCAGACCCTTGATCCCACCCAGTTCGGTTTTGTAAAAGGCAGATCCTGCCTCTTAAACCTGGTTAACTTCTTCGAGACAGTCACTAGTGCCATCGACGAGGGCAAGGCTGTCCACACTGCCTACTTGGACTTGGCTAAAGCCTTTGACACGATACCACACTCTGGCATCATAGACAAGCTCAGCAGCCTAAATGTAAATCCATATGTCACAAGATGGGTAGCAAACTGGCTAAAAAACAGAACCCATAAGGTCAAAATTGCTGGAGCCATGTCAGATTCAAAACCAGTCACGAGTGGTGTCCCACAGGGCTCAGTCTTGGGACCACTCTTATTCATTTACTTCTGGATGTGAAAGCAAATATGGGAGGATTATGGCTGACAAAGTTTGCAGATGACTGCAAACTGGGTGCCATAGTTGATTCACCTGCTGACACACACATCCTACAGAAAGGTCTCACTGAAACGGACAACTGGTGGCGGAATCATGGCCTCAAACTTAACGCCAAAAAATGTATAGTCATCCCCTTTGGGAAAAACAAAGTACCCACAAATTATCACATAGACAATAACCCACTGAGTACGGAAGAAGTAATTAGAGACCTGGGGACTCAAGTCGATAGTGACCTCTCCTTTGACAACCATGTTGCCAAAGTGGTCAGAAAGACATTCTACCTTGCCCATCTCATCATGAAGGGATTCTCATCCAGATCAAAGGAGGTCATTGTACCTCTATATTCCTCCCTTGTCAGGCCCATGATTGAATATAATGCTCCATTTGGGATGTATCTCACCCGGCACATGCAACAACTGGAAAGACCCCAGAAGTACCTCACCAAGAGGATCATGGGTCTCAAACATGTGCCTTATCCAGCTAGATTAAAGAAACTCCAGCTCTATTCAGTAGCATACCGCCTGCTCAGAGGTGATTTGCGCCTAACATATAGGGCCATGTCCAACCAAGAACTGATGGACATGCTCCATCTCAAAAAATCCAGATCCACCAGAACCACGCGAGCTAAAGATTTCAACCTCTGCACAAATATGAATAAAACATGCTGGAGGGATAGATTCATAACACAGAGGTTACCCGTACTCTGGAACAAAATCCCAGTTCATGTGAGACAGAGCCCTTCATTGGCACTGTTCAAGAAAAATCTCGATGCATGGATGGGACATCGTAAGTTTACCCCGGGAGTCACCTCAGTGTCACTACTAGACAGAGGTATAGTTTACTAAATAAATGGGTCCCACATGTGTCACTACTAGAGAGGCGAAACTGTATAATACGGGGTGGCGTAAGCCACATCATTGTTGGCTAGGCTTGTAAGTGCCCCAGGGCAGATAGCCTAGTACACTACTATGAACTATGAACTATAATCTGTATATATTGCATAATTATGCCAGCAATAACCAATGTAAAGAATGCATGCTGACTATACAAATAATGTAGAATGAATGTGCTATCAGACATTGGAATACCCTTAGTACAGCCTGTGCATGAGTGCTCAAAGAGCTCAATGACCACAACTGGTTCCTGAGGCACATTAGAAATTGCCTGCACAGCAGCAGATGTGTCTAGACATTATCCAGACATCAGCTACTGTGACTAAGAGTCAGACAGAAATAGAGGCAGTGTTGCAAGGTACACATGAAGATATTTGCTAATATGGAAATGATGGAGGAAATGCTAACAGGATTCTCCCATGGAGCATTTTAGTGCACACAGCATCCATATCAGTTTCACACTGTACCCTTGACAGAACAGAAACAAAAGGCAGCCTCAGCTGGCAGAGGTCAATTCTTCATGTATGAAAGCCAAGTTCATAGGTTGATATTGTAGGTGTTTACTAGTCTAGTGACCACAAGGGCCTTTTTCAGCCTAGACATGTATCCCGAATCTCTGGCAAGTTCTAATACCCTTGATAAGTGTAAGCATGGGCCTGGTAGATGAACCATTTACAGGTTACCTGTGTCCATTAGATTCATATGTGCCAAATCAGGGATGAATTTCAGGTTTCCTATCCAACTGTCTAAGTTGCAGTTGAATTGGGTTAGGGAGGAACTCTGCTTCAAATTAATGGGGAGCCTGTTCCATAAACAGGGTAGTCTCTGGGATACATACCTATCTCTCTAGTAGGTCCTATTTATATCACAGGCAAGGATTAAGTCTTTAGAATGCGTAATTCTGGTGCTGTTTGTTTTGTGGATATGCAGGAGGTCCATCAGAGTGGGGTCTAACAATGCCCTGTATGCCAGGCATAGATCTCCCCTCAAAAGCTTGTAGGTGACAGAATTCTGGAATAGGGCCTTGAGGCAGTCTGCATAGGACATTTTACTTACGCCATGTATTGTTTTAGTGAAGAACCTCTCTGGATGTTCCAGTTGTTGGATATGCCTAGTTAGGTATGTACCAAAGGGAGCACTGTACTTAATGATAGGTCTGATGAATGCCGGATACCATGGAACAATGACTTCCTTGGATTTAGATGCCATACCTTTGTTTATAAATTGCGCAATATAGAATGATTTCCTCACCACTGTAGACCCATGATCATCAAAGGCTAGATTACTATCTATGTGTGTCCCTAACTCCCTGACTACTGGGTCAACTCTAAAGGGTGTGTTGTCAATATGATAGTTACCAGGGATGGATGACTTCCCAAAGGATACTATTATTCATTTCTTGGCATTTAGTTTTAGTCCATGGCTCTGTCTGTGTCATCCCCTCCTGGAGAACATTTGTGTCAGCGTGAGATTAAATGACAGCTTCTAATTTGCAATCATCTGCAAATTTAGTCAGCCAGAGACCACTGACATTGGTCTTGACTTCTGAGAAGTAAATGCTAAAATGGAACAGTCCAAGACTGATCCCTGAAGGACTCCACTTGTGACTGGCCTCTTTGTAGATGTGGACTCCCCAATTCTAACTTCCTGGGTCCTGCCTGTGAGCCAGTTGGCTATCTACAGGATGACATACAGGTTTGTGCCCAATCTTTTGAATTTGTCAACAATGTCCAAGTGGGGTATTGTGTCAAATGCCTTGGTCAGGTCAAGGTAGGCGGTGTGAACAATTTTCCCATTATCCATTGCTTTGGGGACCTTCTCAAAAAAGTCCACCAGGTTGAGTAGGCATGATCTGCCCTTGATGAAACCAAATTGGGTTGGGTCCAGTGTCTGGAGGTTTACTATATCTCTACTGATCATCTCCATGATAATTCTTTCCATGGCTTTACATATAAGACTAGTGAGACTTGTGGGTCTGAAGTTTCCAGGGTCTGTAGATGGCCCACCTTTATGCAGAGGGATGACTGTTGCCTTTCTCCATTCATGAGGACATATAAGAGTAGTGAGACTTATGGGTCTGTAGCGTCCAGGGTCTGTAGCTGGCCCACCTTTGTGTAGAGGGATGGCTGTTGCCTTTCTCCATTCATGAGGCACAAATCCTGTTTGGAGGCTACAGTTAAAATAGTAATTCCAGAGGCCTTGACAGGTCATGTTTCATGCTATTTAGAAGGCATCATGGGATATTGTCTGGGCCCACTGATGCAGTGTTCTTGGTCTTAGAGAGAGCATTAAGGACCTGTTCCCTAGTGATAGTACAGGGAGTTGAATTTGATGATATTTCCTGAGGGAAGATTGAGGGGGAGAGAGGGGTAAAGCTGGAGCTGAATTTATCAGCCAGGAGGTTTGCTGTACAGGTGACTCCATTTACAATGAGCTCTGCACACAATTGTACATTGCCTTTGAGGTTGCAGACATAGCTAAAGAATGCTTTGTGGTTGTCCTCAGCCTGGGAAGCCAAACTTACCTCAAATGTGGCTTTGGTAGACTTTATTTGTCTTCAGAGTCGTTTGTTTAATTTGATGAGTGCTTTTATCCTGCTGGGTGCTGCAGCTCCTAATTTTTGCCATGATTTTCTTCCTCATGTTATACAGAGCATTGATTTTGTGATTCCACCAAGGTGGCTTGTTTTTTGAGTTAGTTCTGTACTTCTTCCTGGTGGGTACAGCTGCCTCTATGCAGCAATGAACATGCTTGTACAGGGTTTCTGTGAGCAGTTCTGCATAGGCAGCAGTGTTCTCAGGGTTTATGGGGGCTTGAAATTTTCCCAGGTTCTCACTTAATAGCATAAGGTTAGCCTTAGAATAGTTCCTGAATATTCCAGGTTTAGATGGAGGTCCAGGCTTTATTTTACTTCAAAGGAGACCATTTTCTAGTCTGACCTACCAGGGAAGGCAATACATACGATCATAGGTTCATAGGAAGTTACTAGGCTATTGGCCCTGAGGCCCTTACAAGCTTAGCCAAGAATTTAGCCCATGTTCCAACAAATCAGCACCCTATGCCACTGTCCAGCAGGGACACAAGTGAAATCCCAGTGGTGTACTTTCTGTTTCCCATCCAGTTATCCACGTTGCGCTTAAAAAGGGTTAATGAGGTATTCTGCTTGACGTGGAGAGGTAGTCTATTCCACAAAAGGGGGTGTCTCTGGGACACAAATCTGTCCTGCCAACAAGTCCTACTGATGTCACAGACCAGGTTGAGGTCGCACGTGTGGCTTACTCGAGTGGAGCTTGACTTGCAGATATGCAGCAATACCATCAACGCAGGGTCTGAGATTGCTTTGTATTGCTTTGTATGTCAGACAGGGGTCACCTCTGAGGAGTCTGCAAGAGACTGAGTAGAGGGACAGGGCCTTTAGCCTACTGTGTAGGGTAGATGTTTGAGGCCCTGGATTCTCCTGGTGAGGAACCTCTGTGATCTCTCCAGCTGCTGCATGTGCTTTGTGAGGTACATGCCAAAAGGAGCATTGTTCTCAATAATGGGTCTTACAAGGGAAGAATACAGGGATGTTATAACCACTTTGTTCCTGGATGAGATAACCTTACTAATGAGGTGGGCCATGTAGAAAGTTTCTGTACAACGGAGGCAATATGGTGGTCAAAATTCAGTTTGCTATCAATCTGAGTGCCCAAGTCCCTCACGACTGACTGCATACTTAGGACCTTATTATCAATGTGATAATTTGTGGGGATGTCACTCTGTCCAAAGGGGATGATGATGATGATGCATTTTTTGGCATTCATTTTGAGGCCATGTTTTTGGGACCTGTCATTTGTTTGGGTGGGACCCTCTTGTAGGATGCCCACATCACTAGGGGAATTGATGACAGCACCCAGCTTGTAGTCATCTGCAAACTTGGTCAGCCATAGCCCACTGGTTTTGGCCTGCACCTCAGAAAAGTATATCCCAAACAGCAGAGGACCAACAACTGATACCTGGTGTACAGTAGGGGGTGTGCAGCACTCTTCCATATTAGTGAGGACCAGATCCAGTATGGTTGCACCCCTGGTTGGTGTATTGACTATCTGGTCCAGGGAGTTTGTGTTTACAAAATCCTGGAATCTCTGTGCACACACGTTTGGTGTCGTATAGGATTCCCAGTTAATAGTGGGAAAATTAAAGTCACCCATGAATATGATATTGGGTTGGATGGCTAGTGTTTCTAATAAGTTTAAATACATGGTATGGGTTTCCTGGGTCATAAAGGGGGACATATAGCTTGCAAGGAAGTGGCATTGGATTTTGCCTATGGTGATTTGAACATGGAGCAGCAGAAGTGCATTGTTCTGCTTGATCAGCTTTGAAGTATATTCATTTGATGTAAATAGAGACACCTCCACATTCAGTCCCCGTCTGTGAAGTAGCTAGTCTAAATGTGTGGAAGGCATTATAATGTGGCACTGTTGGTGTGCTCTTCGCAGCTTTAAAACATGTCTCAGAGACTGCACAGATATCAGCATTCTCTAGGGTAAAGAGAGCTTCTAGGGAGTGGAGTTTTTGTTTAGACTCCTAGCATTGAACATTAATACCTTTATATTTTCTTGGTTTGATTTACTATGTCAGAAGTACTTTCAGTATGGCATTGCCTAAAAAAGGCACTATGAGGGAAGACAATGTTTTACCTAATATTCAAAAGCCTAGAGGGTAAGGGTGCAGAACATCCCTGGCAAAGCAGCATGGCCTGTTGACCGTTTCCTTCCATACTGACAAATATTGCACCCCCCTTAGAATGACACCAGAAACTAAGCCACTTATTAAAGTCAATCTTTTGTTTGTATTGTGGCATCATCCTTGGAGAATGTAAAATGCTGCTCATTGCTAGTCTCATACCAGCCTGAGACACATATTCCCAGAGCTCCATCATGTCTCTCGTCATATAGTCTAGGGAGGTACATCTCAGGTATTTACTCCTACATGGACTATGACTATGTCATATTGGTAATTGTGGTCCAATGACCTGAGTGCATGTATAATGTGGTGGATCCTAGCACCTTATAAGCAACTGACCGTGACTTTCTCCTTACTCAACCTGGTGAGAGCGACATCAGGGTGTCTCATGATGGAGTCTCCAATAACTAGAATGTTGGATTGTGTGGTGGCTTGCCTTATGGGCTTAGAGATAGAGGCTCCATGAGATATAGCTTTGTGTGTTGATGTAGGTGTTGTTTTGAAAGAGAGCATTTGGAGCTGCTGAGGGTATTTGTTATGTGTACTTCATCTAGGAGGTCTTTGTGGTTTATGAAGGTTACATTTAAGTGCCTCAGTATATGTGGGTTGATATGTCTGCTTTGAATTGTCCATAATGGGTGCAGCGTGTGTACTGCAGACAGCCTTATTGACATTAGGTGTACTTTTTATGTGAGAGCTTTGCCTCCAGTGACATTGTGTAAATACATCTCTCGCATACCATATCAGTTTGTTTGAGAAGTAACTGGTTGTCAATAAACATGAGACAATTTCTACATTGCCTCAGAATGCCCTTATCCAACAAGCTAGTAACGAAGACAGTATTAAAGTTCATATTCATGGCCACAGAAGTCTGAAACACAAATATTAAGAAGTTATGTACCTACCATAACGTTCCATGTTAGTTGTCTTCTCTCGCCTTCTTTCTTGCTGGATGGGTTCGGAGCCAATCCTCGGCTCCGACTCGGCACTTGCTAAGCTCGAGAGCTAATTTTACCAGCTCGAGGAAACCCTATATCCCATGATGCAAGGCAGAGACTACCCAGATCTCGTTTGGTAGCTAAGGAAATTAGGAATATATTCTTCCAACTGTAAAGGAGGAAGAAAAGTAACAATACTAAAAATGACAATCATCATAATCCTCTGAAAAGGATCAACCTAATCTAGTGACACTAGAAGCTGATTAGCTAGAAAAAAGGATAAAGCCTCTTAATAGAAAAGGCATAATCTTCTCGGTCTGACCAGGCTAGGGGGATGGAGGCGGGGCCTTAGAAAGGCAGAGAAGACAACTAACATGGAACGTTATGGTAGGCACATAACTTCTTAATGTTAAGTTGTCAATCTCGCCTTCATTCTTGCTGGATGGGACAGCGTCCTAGCACCTCTATCCTGGGTGGCTCAATGGAACAGACTCTTGAGAACGGTGGAACCAAAATTCGCTCTGTCTCTGGAGGCCAAGTCTAATTTGTAATGTGAAACAAAGGTATGAGGAGAGGCCCATGTGGCTGCTGCACAAATAGTGTCTATTGGAAGCCTAGCCTGAAAAGCTGTAGATGTAGCTAGAGCTCTGGTAGAATGGGCTTTTGGCCTAGAAATCAACTCTTTGCCTCTGAGCTGATAAATGTAAGTAATCACAGAAGACAGCCATCTAGATAAAGTCACCTTGGAAACTGGAAGGCCTTTCCTGTTCTCTGCATAGGATAGAAACAGTTGATCAGATTTCCTAAAATGTTTAGTTTTGTCTAGATAATATCTGAGCTTGCGGTGAACATCAAGACAATGTAATTTTTGTTCCGCTCTATCAGAATAATTTGGGAAAAACACTGGAAGATCAATGGATTGATTTAGGTTAGTCTGCGATGCCACTTTGGGTAAGAAAGACGGATTAGTCCTTAGAGATACCCTGTCTTTGTGGAAAATTAAGTAGGGAGGATGAATGCAGAGAGCATGAAGCTCAGATACTCTCCTGGCAGAAGTAATGGCGACTAGAAAGAGTGTCTTCCAAAAAAGAAATTTTAACGAACAGGCAGCCGCAGGTTCGAAAGGGGGGAGAATCAAGGATGTTAAAATTAAATTTAGATCCCACTGTGGTGGGGGGTCTCTAATCGGAGGTTTAAGTAAAAAGATACCTCGAAGGAATGCCTTGCAAAGTTTATGTGACATAATGTTGTGGTCCAAAAGGCCTATATGAAAATTCGAAATGGCTGCCAGCTGAACTTTTACTGTGGAGGAAGAGGATCCTGAATGAAAAATCTCAACTAGGAAGTCCAAGACCGAATGAATCGGAGCAGTATAGGGGTTTATGTTCCTAGCTTTTGCCCAGAAGGAGAAACGTTGCCATTTACTAGTGTAAATCCTTCTGGTAGAAGATTTTAGGGAAGCTACTATGATATCCCGGACGGGATTAGAAATCATAGGAAGCCTGGCTAAGGATGAAAGTGGAGCAACCAAGCAGTGAGGTTGAGAGAAGGTATGGATTGGTGCAGCTGCCCCGACTGGTGGGTCAGAAGATCAGGAACCGGGTCCAGATGCCATGGCTGTACCAAGAGATAACGATGTAGGAATGGAAACCATATCTGTCGAGGCCAATAAGGGGCAATGAGAATCAACTTGGCTCTCAAGGCGGTTGCTTTCTGAATTACTTGAGGTATCAGCAGAAAGGGGGGAAAGGCATAAAGAAGTCCCCGGGGCCAATCTTGGGTTAGAGCGTCTCTGGGGGGATGGCCTGGAAGGGGGAAGAGAGAGAAGAAGTCTGGGCATTTGCTGTTTTGAGGTGTAGCAAAAAGGTCGCAGCAAGGAAGGCCCCACTCCTGAAAAATCTCTTCCGTCACTGATTGTTTGAGAGACCACTCGTGAGGCATGAGAATAGCTCTGCTAAACCTGTCCGCTATGATGTTGGATTTCCCGGGGATATGAGTTGCTATCAGAAACCGCTGAGAAGAGATTGCCCATTGCCAAAGTCTGAGAGCCTCTCGACACAGTGGATAGGACTTGGTTCCGCCCTGTTTGTTGATATACCACACTTACAGACATATTGTCCGTTTGGACTGCAATAGTTCCCAGGGGAAGAGAGTCGTTGAGGGCTTGCAATGTTAAGAGCACTGCTCTCATTTCTAGGACATTTATGTGCAGATGGTATTCGTAAGGTTGCCAAGTGCCATGGACCATCCTGCCCTGATAATGCCCCCCCCACCCGATCAGGGAGGCGTCCGATGTAACCGTGGCGACCGGGGCAGGAGGAACAAAGGGTCTGCCCTGATGGACTTGAGGGGACGATATCCACCAGGTCAGATGCCTTTTGCAAGTTGGAGTGATTATGATCCTGTGACGCATGGGTAGTTGTTGAAAGGACCATTGGGCGAATAGCATCCATTGTAGAAGACGCATGTAAAAACGGGCGAAGGGAAGAAGTGTTATGGCGTGCGCCATAAGACCCAATACTTTCAGAGCAAATCTGGCCTGAATTTTGTAGCTGAGAAGAATCACCTGGACGTGACTTTGAATGTCCAAGATCCTTTGGTCTGTTAACTTTGCTGAAAGTTGTACGGTGTCCAATTTTGCGTCTATAAAAGTAATAGATAGACAAGGCGACAAGGCAGATTTTTCGAAATTTATAGAAATCCCTAGCCCTCTGCAAATGTGAATGGTGTAATCTCTGGCCTGGAGAAGTTGATGCCTGGTGGTGGCAGTGAGGAGCCAGTCATCTAGATATGGAAACACCTGGAATCCTTGACGTCTCAGGTGAGCCGTAACCGCTGCCATACATTTGGTGAACACTCTGGGGGCTGTAGTGAGTCCAAAGGGCACGGCCCTGAATTGGAAGTGACTGGTCCCCAGCCGAAAGCGGAGAAATCTTCTGGAGCGCCTGTGAATTTTTATGTGATAGTACGCATCCTGAAGATCTACCGAGCACATCCAATTGTCCTTGCCCAGAAAGGGTAGAATGGACTGAAGCGTGACCATCCGGAATCTTGTTTTCTTTACAAACTTGGTTAGTTTGCTCAGATCTAATATTGGTCTCCAGTCCCCTGTCATTTTTGGAACTAAAAAGAACCTTGAGTAGATTCCGGATCCTATTTGGTCTGCTGGGACTGGCTGGATGGCTCTTTTTGCTAGCAATCTTGATATCTCTGGTACTGCTAGTTCCCTTAGACTGGGTGGAACGTCTGAAAGGGTTCCCTTTTGCTGAATTGGGGTTTGAATACAGGGAATTTTGTAACCCTCAGATATAATCGACTGTACCCATTTGTCTTGAGAAAGGGAAAGCCAGGCTGTTGGGTACAGCGATAATCTTCCGCCGACTGCCTCCGAAGGTGGACAATCGGGCAACATCTCAGGGATGCTGGAAGGGTTTGTCAGAAAGAAGCTCTCTTCTACCCTGATTCTGCGGACCCCCTCTACCCCTAGGGTGGCGTCTGTTGTTGTTACCCCCTCTGCCTCTGGGGGTAAACTGACCTCGTGCGTCAGGTGTGACTCCTTGAGATTTGCGGAACCACATTTTCCCTCCCTTCTGACCTTTTGGGTAAGGTCTTGAAGGGGTGGAGAAACGGACTCCTACGGCAGAAAGAGTCTTGCCATCTTGTTCGCATCTAGTCAAAGTGTCTTTCACTTGGGGTCCGAACAAGGTCGAACCATCAAAAGGGGAGTTTGTGAAGGACACCTTGAAGGGGTCTGCAAAATTACAAAGCCGCATCCAGGACTGACGCCTTAAAGCCACTCCTGTGCCTGCGGCCCTACTCGCTCCATCGGCTGCATAAGAAATGAGCCTCATGGAGGAGTTAACGATGGAGTTAAGGATTCCTAGCTGTGAGCTAATCTTATCCTGAGACTCAGCAGCTGACGGATCCTGTAAAACTTCTCCCAACTCTTTAAGAACATCTCTTTGAAGGCGGGTGAAGTGACACAAGTAGTTCAGCGATCGCATGGCAAAGGTCGCTGAAGAAAAAATCCGCTTGCCGTACCTGTCCATAGTCCTAGAATCCTTGTTAGGAGGATGGACAGGTACTGAAGGATCAGCTAGTTCCTTCTTGGTGGCAGCAGCCACCACCATGGCATCAACCGGGACACCTTTTGTCAAATACTGCCTATCTGGTGGGGTTGTAATAAATTTAGAAGGCCTCCTAGGAATAGGTTCCACCGAATCCGGGGCCATCCACGCCTTCCGAGCCACTACATCCATAAGAGGGTCGAAAGGCGGAGACACCCAGGAGGTGGAGGGTTGAGATCTGAACGCCTCCAGGTATACTGACTCGTCCTCGGAAGGATTAAGGGAGGGCCAGTTCCCCCTCTGCTTAAGGAGTTCAAGGATGTCTGAGAAAGAGACATCCTCAGAGGAGGACCTTGGGGATCCCTCCGACTCATCCAAGTCAGTATCAGATGTAATAGACTCGGGGGAGTCTAGATGTTTCCTCTTACATGTCCTCTTACGTGGAGGTTCACCTGACGGATCAGGAGAAGCCTTGGAAGAGGAGGATATTCCCAATGGGGAAACCTGAGGCATTGGCTCTCTGAGTCCGGGAGCAAGAGAGTGGGAAGAGACGTCAGCAGGCACTGTAGTGGGAGGAGCTGATGGGACTGTCCGTTGACTACGCCCAGGAGCTAGTACACTCCTCATCACCTCGAAGGCTCCCCCGTCAGAGAGACCAGAAGGTTCCCGCTCCGAAGAGATAGGAACTCCAGGCCTCACTGAGAGGGAAGGCTACGAGGCAGATGTCGGGGCTGAGCTCACCAACGCCGAAGCCCCGAGAGGGAGAACGGGGTCGGACAAGGGTCTGATGCCACTCACCCCCTCGGAGCCGACGAGAGAGACCAGACGCCTGGATCCCTCCAATGAAGGCCTCAAGGAGGAGATCGGAGCAGAGGACGACGGAGCCGAAAGGGGTGGTATCGGCACCGAAGCTACAATGGTCACGGTTCCGAGGAGCTCCGGCACCGAGCTCTGTAAGAGAGTCGAAGGAGGAATGTTTGGTGCATGTGAAATAGCTACCGTCTGTTGAGACGGGCTATGGAGCATTTGGGCCAATGCCTGAGACTTTAATAGTCTACTCACCACTCTCTCGAGGTCGTGATCAGACAGCCTGGACGACCGAGAAGAACGGCTCCGATGGCTCCGCTCCGAGAGCAAGGGTGATCTCGGAGCTGAACGTATCGACTCTAATGAGGGGGATCGAGATCTCTTTTTAGAGATCGATGGAGCCAAAGGAGCCGAGGATACGTCGGCTCCAAACGGAGCTGACACTGAATGTCCAGATTGGGCAGTATCGGCGCCGGATGGGGCCGATACTGGGACTGCTGTAATGGAAGGATCGTCTCCAGCCAGAGCCGATCTCGACACTGGTGAAGATAAACCAGAAGCCGATGGCTTGGAACTTTCAGCCAAAGGCTTGATAGGTTTCGAGGGCTTCCTCAGCGCCGACTTAGTCGGGGAGCTCTCAGGCTTTTATAAGCCCCTTAATATCAATTTATTTCTGCGCTCCTGCAGGACTCTTGGGCTGAAGGCATGACAGATATCACAAGAGTCCTGCAGTTGCAGAGGTCCCAGGCAGTAAACACAAGAAGTGTGACCGTCTGTCAGAGACATCTTCTGACAGCACGAGTCACACTTCTTGAAGCCTGAGACATTTGTGTCCATTGACATAGCTGTGTCGTGGAAACACAAGTTGTCAAAAACAAAACCCCAACACACACAAAAAACACCCAATCCAAAAATTTAAACTAAACAGGGATAACACAGTCAGACACAAACAATCCCTGACAGGAAAAAATTTAGGAAGGGGAAGGCCTAAGCTAGGGAAAGGGGATAAAAAACTCAAAAAAAAAGGGAACACTAACGGGAATAGGGTTAAAGTAAGCGTTAAGGTTAACAAAAAACTACTATAGATATGAAAAATTAAAGGGGTTAGACTAAAGTCTTATATTTAGAAACTTACCTGGAGCTGGTAAAAAAAGGCACCTCGTTAGCGAAGCGGCAAACGAGATCTGGGTAGTCTCCGCCTTGCATCATGGGATATAGGGTTGCCTCAAGCTGGTAAAATTAGCTCTCAAGCTTAGCAAGTGCCGAGTCGGAGCCGATCCCCATCCAGCAAGAATGAAGGCAAGATTGACAACTTAACATTTACCCTTTTTCAGTGGAGACCCGAGGGGAAAAGCCCCAAACAGACATCCAAATACATACGAATAGGGACAAATTAACAATATTACAGAGGAAAACAATATTATGGGTACAATGGATAAGAAAAACAAACAATGAAAGTTTGAGAAAATGAGTAAGGTAGGCCAGAGGCATGCATGCAAAAGATTTATGAAAAGGTGTTCTGAGCAAGATCTCTGAATTAGGTTAAAGTAGGCAAAGAAATTATTTAGGTGTGGAGTTAAATCTAATAAAAAAAAAAAAACTACACAAATAACCTACCTGAAAGTTTTAAGTAGGGGGGCAATCGCCCCTGCGCCCCCCACTCTTTAAATATACCAACTTTGAGATCACACTACAGTGCAAAAAAGGGAAATCTTTCCATTCTGTGCTGTATGGATATCTCCGTTAAAACATTTGAACTTTCAAAAATTTGATCATATGGTGTTAACCATATGACAGTTGAACTTTTGAAAGTTTGATCATCTAATACAGACCCGGTGCCAAGGCCTTCAAAGCTTTCAGGCCAAAAGACAGTTGCATACTAAAGTCCTCAGAGGGACAATACTATGAAAATAAAAATAAAGGTCCTCACATGGGGAATAAAAACATACAAAAATAAGTGGGATAGAGGGAGTGGCTACTACATCAGCAACCATTCAAACATTTACTGTTATGGTAAGTTTACGAAACACAGTTGTACTACTTTCATCATTAGGATCACTGCTGTCTTAGCTATGAGGGTAGGTTACCATTGCTTAGAATAATTGTGAAGTAAGAAGGATTAGTGTCCAAGAACCCCTGCAGAATGGTCCTAACAAAGCCTGCCCAAGATCAGGAGAAGGAATCTAATTTATAGTGCTTTGTAAAAGCATGGTGGCAAATCAAGCTTCTGCTTTTAGAATACTTCCAAAATAAAACCCTTTCCAAAAAGCCACAGTTGAGGCCATGGTCCTGGTAGAATGAGTCTTGATGCTGACTAGAACTGTTATACTGACTAGAATTGTCTTCTCGTGTGTATAACAAAACATAACTGCATTAGACAACCAGTCTGTTTTGACACAGGTTGCTCTTTTTTCTTGCCTTCACAAAAATGAACAATTGATCAGAGAAGTTGATTGATTTTGTTCTGTCAAGATAGTATCTGAATTGTCTATAGACAACCAAGGTATGAAGTATCCTTTCTAACTTATTTTTTGGTTCTGGAAAAAGCCAGGAAACTGGGTAGCTTGCTCAAAGTTAATTTGTATACCACTTTAGTCATAATGAAGGATTAGTTCTTAAGGAAATAATATTTTTGTGGAATATGAAAGCTTACAACTCAAATACTCTTCTTGCAGGGGTCACATCAATGAGTAACACTGTTTTCCATGTTAAGAACCTCCAGTCTGCCTGATAAGCTGGATCAAATAGAACAAAAGTTGTTTTTTCGGTACTTACGTATTATTGCAACCACATTTTCGCGGTAATACCGCTCGCTTCCCCGTGCGCAGATGCAAACACTGATGCTGCTGTTATGTCAATAAGTGCGTTTTCCTTCACACTGAAAGGTTGATTTAGGCAGGGGTATCGTGGAAAATGGTGCAGATCATGTTTTTGGTGTACTTATGCTGTTTGCGCTCGCAGCTTCTTGATCGGTAATGCACTGATAAGCCGTCAAAGTGTACTCACATGTCAGCACTGATAATGGTACCAGTTGTCACCGCATTCCCTGACATCACCCTTATTATAAACTGTATGCTGCAAAGTTTGACAGCTTTTTTTTGGGTCTTTTTTTTGTTGTAACTGTCAAGAAATAGTAGACAAGTGTACAACTGTCAGCGTGTGAGTCTATTACATTTAGCGGCTCGAGATATGGAAAAATAAGTTATGTACCTACCATAACGTTCCACGTTAGTTGTCTTCATCTCGCCTTCCTTCTTGCTGTTTGGGTTCAGAGCCAATCCTCAGCTCCGACTTGGCCATCTTCTATAGCTCGAGAGCTGTTTACTGGCTCGAGGCTACCCCTTACCCCAGAATGCCCAGCGTCAGCTACCCAGATCTCGTTTGTGATAGCGCACACTAGACATAAGTAGAGTAACCAGTTACCTAAAAACTGGTTGTCCAATACACCTAAACAAGGAAAGAGTCATAAAATACCATGCATGTGAAGTAATAAAAGATACTCAGCCAGTGAAAACAAAAAGAACTCCTCTCAATCCTCTAGGAAGGGGGAAGGAGGGAGGGACGCAAGAAGGAAGGTGAGATGAAGACAACTAACATGGAACATTATGGTAGATACATAACTTCTTTATGTTAAGTTGTCCATCTCACCTTCTTTCTTGCTGTTTGGGACAGCATCCCTAGCACCTAAAATCCCGGGTGGCTCATTGGAACAGACTCTTCAGAACAGTAGTACCAAAGGAAGCTCTGCTCCGGGAGACCATATCCACCTTGTAATGAGAAATAAAAGTATGATGGTTTGCTCAAGTGGCAGCTGCACAGACTGAGTCTATGGGCAACCTAGACTGAAAAGCTACAGAGGTGGCTAAAGCTCTAGTAGAATGACCTTTTGGTTTAGCTGGTAGCTCTTTATTTCGTAACTGATAAATAAAGGCAATAGTATCAGATAACCATCTGGATAAAGTCACCTTAGAAACTGGAAGGCCTTGTTTGTTTTAAAGCATAAGAAAGAAATAACTGGTCTGACTTTCTTAGTTCCTTAGTTCTATGGAGATAAAAACGCAATTGTCTGTGCACATCCAATTGGTGGAGCTTGTATTCTGCCTTGCTGCTGTGATTGGGAAAGAAAACTGGGAGATCTATGGATTGATTTAAATTGTTCTCTGAGCAGACTTTAGGAATAAAGGATGAATTGGTCCTCAGAGAAACTCTGTCCTTGTGAAATACCAGGTAAGGAGGATGAACACATAGTGCTTGAAGTTCTGAGACATGTCTAGCTGAAGTGATAGCAACCAGAAAAAGTGTCTTCCAAGAAAGAAATTTTAAGGAACATGATGCTGCCGGTTCAAAGGGAGGCAAAATTAAGGAAGCTAAAACTAAATTGAGATCCCAAGGAGGAGGAGGATCTCTAAATGGGGGTCTAAGAAGAGATGTTCCTCTCATAAAGGCCTTGCAGAGCTTATGAGACATAATGCTAGAATTAAACATACCTATATGAAAATTAGAAATGGCAGCTAGCTGTACTCTAATGGTAGCGGAAGCCGCACCAGAGTGAAAAAGTTGTGCTAGAAATTCAAGAATTTCATGGACTGGGGCTGAAAAAGGATCCAAATTTCTAGATTCTGCCCAGTAAGAAAAACGTTTCCATTTACTAGCATATGTTTTCCTCGTAGTAGACTTATGTGAGGAAACAATAATATCACGGACTGCTGGGGAGATACTGAAAGCCTGGCTAAGGTTGGAAGTGGAGTAACCAAGCTGTGAGCTGGAGATTTTGAAGGGATTGGTGCAATCTGCCTGATTGATGAATCAGAATATCTGGTACTGCTTCCAGAATCCACGGTTGATCCAGAAGGTGGAGGTGCAGGAACGGGAACCATATCTGTTGAGGCCAATATGGGGCAATGAGGATCATTTTGCAACCCAACGATTTTGCTTTCTGTATGAGTCTTGGTATTAGGGGGAAAGGCATAAAGGAGTCCCTGAGGCCAATCATAGACTAGAGTATCTCTGGGTATATGACCTGAAAGAGGAAGTAGGGAGAAGTAGCTGCTGCATTTGTTGTTGAGAGGAGTGGCAAATAGATCGCAGCAAGGCTGTCCCCATTTGCGGAAGATAAGATCCGCAACTTCCTGATTCAGAGACCACTCATGAGGCATGAGGATAGCTCTGCTGAGCCTGTCCGCTATGATGTTGGATTTCCCAGGGATGTGCATTGCTATCAGAAAACATTGGGAGGAAATCACCCATTGCCACAGTCAGAGTGCTTCTCGACACAAGGGGTAAGACCTGGTTCCGCCCTGTTTGTTGATGTACCACACCACTGACATGTTGTCCATTTGGACTGCAATGGTCCTGGAAGGAAGAGAGTCTTGAAGGGCTTGCAACGCTGAGAGCACTGCTCTCATTTCTAAGACATTGATATGCAGATGGTACTCGTGAGGTTGCCAAGTGCCTTGGACTATCCTGCCTAGATAATGCCCCCCCACCCTATCAGGGAGGCGTCCATGGTCACTGTGGCTACCAGAGGGGGTTGTATGAAAGGTCTGCCTGAACTACTAGTGGGGAGACCATCCACCAAGAAAGGTGCCTTTTGCATGTTTCTGTGATCAGGATCATGTGAGACATGGGTAGCTCCTGGAAAGACCACTGCGTGAAAAGAAGCCACTGAAGGATTCTCATGTGGAAACGCGCTAATGAGACAAGAAGAATGGCAGCTGCCATGGAGCCTACAGCTTGGAGGACATATCTGACTTGAATCCTTTTGCTCTGCATTAGAATGAACACTTATTGATGAACAGTGGAAACTCTTTCCTGTGGTAATCTTGCAAACATTTATTTTGTGTTTAATTCTGCTCCTATGTATGTGATAGACTGACAGTGCAACAAGGCAGATTTTTCAAAATTTACTGTAATGCCTAGTTGAGTGCATGATTTGATTGCATAATCCCATGCCTCTAAGAGTTGATGCCTGGTGGTAGCAGTCAGGAGCCAGTCGTCTACATAGGGAAACACCTGGAATCCTTGATGCCTCAGGTGAGCCGTGACTACTGCCATACACTTGGTGAACACCCTGGGGGCTGCTGTGAGACCAAAGGGCAGAACTTTGAACTGGTATTGACTGGCCCCTACCCGGAAGCGAAGAAATCACCTGGAGCGTCTGTCCATCTTGATATGGTTGTACGCGTCCTGAAGATCTATCGAGCACATCCAATTGTCCTGACACAGAAAAGGGAAAATGGACTGCAGTGTCACCATCCGGAACTTTTCTTTTTGTACAGATTTGTTCAATCTGCTGAGATCCAGTATTGGTCTCCAGTCCCCTGCCTTTTTTGGTACTAAAAAGAATCTTGAGTAAGTTCCGGATCCTAGTTGGTCCGTGGGGACTTCTTGAATGGCTCTTTTTTCTAGCAGTCCTGAAACTTCTGTGACTACTTGATCCCTTAGATTGGGTGGGATATCTGGGATGGACTTTTTTGATTCTATGGGGGATTTATGGAAGGGAATTTTGTGACCTCCGGATATAATGGATAGTACCCATCTGTCTCTTGTTATATTTTGCCACACTTTTGGGTACAGCAAAAGTCTTCCCCCTGACTGCCTCCAGAGGTGAGCAGTCGGGCAACCCTTCAGGGATGCTGGAAGGGCTTGGCAGAGATGGTTTCTCTGTCCCCCTGGTTTTGCAGTATCCCTCTGCCACGAGGGCGGCATCTGTTATTGTTGTTTCCCCTCTGCCCCTGGGGGAAAAATCAGCCCATGTGTCAGGCAAGTGTCCCTGGGATTTTCGGAAGCACATCTTTCTGCTCTCCTGACCCTTGGGATAAGGTCTGGAAGGGGTGGAAAAATGGACTCCCACGGCAGAGAGAGTCTTGCCTTCCTGCTCACACCTGGTCAATGTGTCTTTCACCTGACGCCCAAAGAAAAAGGAGCCATCAAAGGGAGTATTGGTGAAGGACGCTCGAAAGGGTTCCTCAAACTGACACAGCCGCATCCAAGCATGTCTCCTGAGAGCCACACCTGTCCCTGCAGCTCTGCTCGCTCCATCGGCTGCATAGGAAATCAGCCTCATGGAGGAGTTGACTATGGAATTAAGAGTCACAAGCTGAGAAGCTAATTTGGCTGGTACTCCCTCAGCTGTAGGATCTTGAAGGGTATCTCCAAGCTCTTTCAGGAGATCCCTTTGAAGATGTGTAAAATGGCATAGATAGTTCAGGGACCTCATTGAAAAGGTCACTGAAGCAAACATCGCTTTCCATATCTGTCCATCGTCTGAGACTCTTTGTTTGGAGGATGAACAGATGAAGAGGTTTCTGCTAACTTTTTCTTGGTGGCTGCTGCTACCACCATGGCATCAACGGGCACACCTTTGGAGAGGAACTTTTTGTCCTGGGGGGCTGTAATAAATTTGTTTGGTCTCCTCGGAGTAGATTCCACAAAATCTGGAGCTGACCAAGCCTTCCGAGCCACTACAGACATGAGTGGATCGAAAGGAGGAGATACCCAGGAGGTGAAAGGTTGGGAACCGAATGCGTCCAGGTATACAGACTCATCCTCGGTAGGGGCTAGGGAAGTTCAGTCCCTCCTCTGTCTAAGCATTTCAAGGATGTCTGAAAAGGAAACATCTTCAGAGGGGGACCTTGGGGACCCTTCCGATTCATCCATGTCTGTATCTGAGGCGACAGACTCAGGGGAGTCTATGTGCTTCCTCTTGCACTTCTTCTTCCGGGGAGGCTCTTCTGAGTGATCAGGGGAGGCTTCGGAAGAAGAGGGATCACCCAATGCAGTGTCCTGGGGCACAGGTTCCCTACGCTTGGGGTCTGGAGGAGGAGTAGAGCTTGGAACAGACACCATGGGGGGAGGAGCCGATGGAGCTGGCAGTAGAGCTGTTTCAGGGGACAGCACACTGTGCATGACCTCGAAGACGTTCTGACCTCTAGGCAGAGAAAGCTCCAGCTCAGAAGAAACAGGAGTCCTCCTCCGCGTCGAGGGTGACGGCTCCGAGGCCGATGTGGGAGCTGAGCTCACCTTTTCCGATGCTCCGAGGGGGAGAACAGGGTTGGACAAGGGTCTGATGGCACCCCCCCCTGGAGCCGACGAGAGAGCCCCAGCGCCCAGATCCCTCGATAGAAGGTACAAACGAGGTAATCGGAGGCAACGTCGGAACTGAAGGATAGATGATGATTGGCACCAATGGTTCTACTACCTGGAGATCCATGGTCTCCGGCTCCGATCTAAATGTAGTCGGAGGAGGAACAGAAATAGAAGCAGTTGGAGCCGATACCTGTTGAGGTGGGCTGGACAGTAATTTTGTCAGTACCTGTGACTTAAGCAACCTACTTACTACTCTCTCCGCATCATGATCCGATAATCTAGAGGATCGAGAGGAGTGGGAAGAATGGTGGCTACGTTCACTCTGTAACAAGGGTGACTGAGGTGCTGAGTGGATGGGCTCCAAGGATGGAGACCTCAGTCTCTTATGGCTCTGAGACGGCTCCGAAATATCAGATGGAGCCGACAGAGGAGTTGTCTTGTCGGTGCCAGCCGGCACCGACATACTTGGTTGGTCAAGTAACGGAGTCGGCTCCGAAGGTGGAGCTGACGGCTTGACAGACTGTGGGATTTTGCTGGATGAGTACTTTTAGCCAGAGAATCCTGAGGCTTCAATAATCCCCGAAGGATTAATTTGTTTTTGCGCTCCTGCAGGACCCTTGGACTAAAAGCGTGACATAGAACAGGAGTCCTGCAGGTAAACAGCGCCCAAACAATATACACAACTAGTGTGCCCATCTGTCAGAGACATTTTCTGACAGCATGAGTCACATTTTTTGAAGCCAGATACCTTGGTATCTTTAGACATTTTTCTAACAACAAACAAACTAAAGAACCACAATAACAATAAGAAAAATGTTATACTACTAAACTAAAAAACAAACAGTCTTTTCTTTTTTTCTTTTTTCTTTTTTTACAGTTAAGGAATAGAAAGGAGAGCCTCTAATTTAAACGGCTGTCCTAAGGGGGGGGGGGGACTCTCTAATTTAAACAAGTTCTGGGGAAGGAAAGGCCTGCGAGTTATGGAACGACGGCCAACAAAGCTACAACACACAAGAATGTGATAAGGGAAAAAGTACTATATCTTATTTAACAAAAACTTGATAAAACTTGATAAATTTTTAAGAATAAACAATTATGATAATAGAAAAAACTATACTAAGCCTGAGCCAGTAACGAAGCAACCTCGCAGCTGAAGCGGCAAACGAGATCTGGGTAGCTGAAGCTGGGCATTCTAGTATAAGGGGTAGCCTCGAGCCATTAAACAGCTCTCGAGCTATAGAAGATGGCCGAACCCAAACAGCAAGAACGAAGGCGAGATGGACAACTTAACATTGTGTGTTACACATAACTGCTGTGGAAAATGTATTTCCAGTGACATGATGTCGGAGAAATGGCATAGCTTGAAACAAGCAGTCATTCCTTACACGTTACACTGTCTTTCCTACCTAAACAATGATTTTTAATAAAGTTAACATTGTCAGTGTGATTCTGTATATACTTATAGTTGAACTGACACACCAGGAAGCGAGCGGTATTATCGCGAAATTGTGGTTGCGATAATACGTAAGTACTGTTTTTTCTAACACAAAATGATGATCCTAAGAAGGAGGAGCCACCTGTTTAAGAGACTTGGCATGCAACACCCCTTACAAAACCATTGTCAGACGAGACTGCATTGAAAGAGGGGGATCCATTGGGAGACATGCTGAAATGGCCAACAAATGCATTTTGATGGAGGAGTAAGAGAGGCCAGAAGATAGTAACTCACATATATAGTGCAAAACCAGAGGAAAAAAATAGCCCTGAATGGATGCCGGGTCATTTTCTTAGCACCAACTATAAAACATTTTTCATTTACAAATATATGATTTTCTAGTAGCAGGTTTTCTTGCCTCCTTTAATATCTGCTGCATGTCCACATAAAAAGGTGTCTAATAGATAGTAAGATTCTATTATTCAGGCAACCAGTTTCAGTTTTTTGGGGTCAGGTTACATCAAACATCCAGTCTGTGAGGAAGCTTGTCGTAATTGCCTCTTGACATTTTCAAAAGAAGAAAGAACCACTGTTGCCCAGGCTAGAAAGGAGTCACCACAATGATCTTTGGAGAGTCCTTTTGGAATCTTCAGAATAACCCTAGATATTAGTGGCAAGGGTGACAACTGTGACAAAGCATACAGGAATATTTTGCTCCAAGGAAAAAAAAATGCATCTGTCTTCCAGACCTTCCTGCATAGAGTCCTAGAACACGATTTTTGTCAGCTGATTGTTATGACTGGAGGTAAAAATTTTTATTTGAGGTGCTCATTACAGCTAGATCAGTTTCTGTAATACCCCTGATTCAGTTTCTATTTGAGTGGGTATGTCCTGGTCCTGCTCAGCTTGTCTGCCTCACACTGTTTCTCTGATGATATGTAAGATGCCTGCAGGGTGGAATGTGCTGAAAAGTTATATCCCAGGCTACCATGAGTAATCTGCACAAATGGTAAGATTGGTTTATCCCTGGTTTTTTTATGTATCACATCAATGTGGCATTGTCTGTAAGCACCTGTAGAAATCCCAAGGACCATAGATTATACAGACAGTTGAGAGAATTTGTAATTGCCCACATCCCTTTTAAGTTTCTGTGTTTTGGCCTGTTGTTTCTGTTCCAAAGATCCTGCATTTACAGTGCAATGAAAAAGCATTTGCCCCCTTCCTGATTTCTTATTTCTTTGCATGTTTGTCACACTTAAATGTTTCAGATCATCAAACAAATCTAAATATTAATCAAAGATAACCCATGTAAACACAAAATGTAGTTTTTAAGGGATGATTTCATTTATTAAGGAAAAAAAACATCCATACCTACATGATCCTATGTGAAAAAGTAATTGCGCCCCCCCTTGTTAAATCATGAAGTAACTGTGGGTTAATCACATTTTTGGGAAAGCTGAGTTCAATTTCACTAGCTGAACCCAGGCCTGATTACTGCCAGACCTGTTGAATCAAGAGAATAGAACCTGTCAGACAAAGTGAAGTAGGCCAAAAGATCCCAAAAAGGAAGACATCATGCAGCGACCAAAAGAAATTCCGGAACAGATGAGAAACAAAGTAATTGACATCTATCAGTCTGGAAAAGGTTACAAAGCCATTTCTAAAGCTTTGGGACTCCAGCGAACCACGGTGAGAGCCATTATCCACAAATGGGGAAAACATGGTACAGTGGGGAACCTTCCCAGGAGTGGCCAACCTACATAAATTACTCCAACAGCACAGCGACGACTCATCCAAGAGGTCACAAAAGAACCCAGAACAACATCTAGAGAATGTTAAGGTCAGTGTTCATGACTCAACCATAAGAAAGAGACTGGGAAAAAATGGCATGCATAGCAGAGTTCCAAGTTGAAAACCACTGCTGACCAAAAAGAACATAAAGACTCGTCTCACTTTTGCCAAAAAAAATCTTGATGATCTCCAAGACTTTTGGGAAAATATTCAGTGGACTGACGAAACAAAAGTTGAACTTTTTGGGAGGTGTGAGTCCCGTTACATCTGGCATAAAAGTAACACAGTATTTTAGAAAAAGAACACCATGCCAACAGTCAAACATGATGGTGGTAGTGTAATGGTCTGGGGCTGCTTTGCTGCTTCTGGACCTGGACGACTTGCTGTGATTGATGGAACCATGAATTCTGCTCTCTACCAAAAAATCCTGAAGGAGAATGTCCGGCCATCAGTTCATGACTTCAAGCTGAAGCACACTTGGGTTCTGCAGCTGGACAATTATCCAAAACACACCAGCAATTCCACCTCTGAATGGCTTAAAAAAAAACAAAATTAAGGTTTTGGAGTGGCCTAGTCAAAGTCCGGACTTGAATCCAATTGAGATGCTGTGGCATGACCTTAAAAAGGCGGTTCCTGTTTGGAAACTCTCCAATATGGCTGAATTAAAACAATTCTGCAAAGAAGAGTATGCCAAAATTCCTCAATGGCTCAACAGCGATCTGAAAGACTCTCTGCCAGTTATCGCAAACGCTTGATTGCAGTTGCTGCTGCTAAGGGTGGCACAACCAGTTATTAGATTTAGGGGGCAATTACTATTTCACATAGGGCCATGTAGTTTGGATATTTTTTTTCCTTAATAAATAAAATCATCACTTAAAAAATGCACTTTGTGTTTACTTAGGTTATCTTTGTCTAATATTTATATTTGTGTGATGATCTGAAACATTTAAGTGCGACAAACATGCAAAGAAATAAGAAATTAGAAAGGGGGAAAATACTTTTCCATTGCACTGTATATCCCCATAGACACTGCTCTCCAAGCAAAGTTTGAGGTGTCTGTTGTTACAGACTGTGCTGGAGCCGGAAGGGAAAATAGGAGACCTAGATTCTGATAAATTTGGTATATTCACCAAATAATCTCCTTTTTCACAATCACCAAAACTGAAATCTGGAAAGTTCCGGGCTGTTGATACTGGGACCATACAGATTTCAGGTGACATTTATCTCATTATGGAGTCTAGCAAGAATGGTCATGAAAGTATATGAGCCATGAGACCGAGAATCCTGATACATTTTCTGGCTCAGGCTGTAGTCTGAGTGAAAAAAACAACAACTCATGAATGGATCAAGATACAGATCTAATTTTTTCTGTGGTAGAAAAGCTCTGTAATCATGACAGATTACTATTAGAACCCATCTGTCTGAAACTATTTGTTGTCAAAGACAGAACTGGAGGTTCAGACTTTCCTGGAAGAATTAAGGGTTTGCCATAGTAGGAAGGTACAGGGGAGTCTTGTAGATAGTTATTCAGACTTATTAGGCTGTTGAAAGTTGTATGGCTAGCATTAAATCCCTTAGAAAATTTGGGGAAGAAATGCTGAAAAATGTGAGTGATTCCTTGAGTCAACTTACCTCTCTCAGTACAGTTTTTAAGGACTTCTGTAGCAGATGGTCGAAAACTAACTTTCTATCCATGGAAGAATTCAAAATGTCAGCACTGACATCTTCTGAAAAGTTTTAACAATGCAGCCAAGCAAACGTCCTCATAAAAGTTCCAGATGCAGCAGCCCTGGAAGTGGCATCAGTAGCATCATCATACGCACATTTCAAGCATTCAGTAGCCACAAGACTGAGAAGCAATTAAATTACACAAATATGTTTTTTCTCAGAAGAGGAAACTCATGCCATAATATTCCTCATGTTCCCAAACGAGGTAAGCATAAACACTAACACATGAGCTTGACATCTCAGAATTGTAAAAATAAGTGTTGCAGAACAATACACCTTTTCCCTAAATCTATCAAAAACATTCTCATCTTTTCAGAAGGAGATGGATTGGTTTAACCAGATGTTTAGCAGCAATTGGGTTCACAAAAACAATAAATAGGTCTGACCTATAAGATTGTATGAAAACTTATAACACTGAAGAACTTTATACAATCTATCTGCATTCTTGGGGGAAGTAAGCTAGTTGTCGGGCAAGTTGCAGTCTGTGACAAAAACATTCTCCAATGCTAAAAGAACAGGAGGGATTGAGGTAGTTTCTAGAAAATCCATTTGCAGTAAATCATAATACTTATTCAGGGATAGTGGAAAGTCATTATGGTCCCATTGAAACAACTCATTAATTCTGAAAACAGTTTCAGATAAAGAGAATCCTTCAAATGGACTGGCAGCAGTCACACACTCTTCAGACTCTGAATCAGAAATATGAGAAAATCAAACAGACTCTGTCCTTTCACAATCATTTTGCAATTCAAAAATTTGAACCTCTTGAGAAAATGAAGAATTTTTTTTTTCTTTTACAAGAAACAGCAAAACTGGAAGGGACAAGAGCCTGAACCAAACCCTGAGCTATATCCAATAAATCACTCCTCACTAACTTAACTGAGAAAGGCCAATAAATACATCTACATTTTTGCAAGGAATTTCTGAAGAAGCAGATCCACTTTTTCCAGAAAAAAAAATTCTATAGGGATAGTCAGAGTATTGTGGCTAAGCAGAATGGCATTCTCTGCCCTTTCTACCAACAAAGAGTGTCTCTCCCTTGCTTGACAAGAGCACTCCAACAGCCAGAGTGTGTGTCTAACACCCAGTTCATGGTGGTCACAGGGACTACACCAATGGGAGCCAAGGAAACACATGTTTTCACCACAGTAAAGTAACTCATCTGTGGCTAAGGCACTTTAGCAGCCTGCTATGGTGGCAAAGGCTGTTTAATAACCTTCTTCTTTATATGGCTGAAAAAAGAAAGAACTGAGGAACCAGTAGGTTGTGCCATGGTTAAGCTGAAAAAGATGCCCAATTCCTCAGGAACAAGCAACTTTCTCCCATAAAGACCACAGTAAAAGAAAAGTTTAAACAATTACCATAGCCCCCAAAAGTAAAATAACATAACATTTACAACTAAAAATATAGTTTTAAATTAGTTTTAGCAACCTGTTATTGCAAAAGTAACAAAAAGTGATGCTCCTGTTTAAAATTAATTAAAAATCAAATTACAGTCATTAAAACATTTTTTCCTAACCGTAAAATTACTAACCAGTACTAATATTTGCTTTACTATTGCCTTCACATAATTTGCACAAAAGACATACTCAGTTTTAGTAATTTCTAAACTGATTCTATATGTGAAGACATGTTCTTTTGTCGTCTAGCTTATTAAAACTTACTGCTTTACATAAAATCTCAAAGGAACTTCTGTGACATTTTACAACTGCTATACTTTTATCTCACAGCACGGTAGCTTACTTTGTTTACTGATATACTGAAACTAAGCAGAACAATATCACACTGTACAAATTCAAGGGCACTGAAACTTTTATCCTTCTGTTTGTACTTCTGGTTTCAGTTTTTCATGGTTGAGCTATGAAGTCATTTAACAGACAGAAGTAAATGTCCTCAAATTGCTCTCTGCAATTCTTGATAAAACTGTTATGCTTATCTGTCCAGTACTTTCAGTGTAACATACCATACATAATGAACTTTCTTTTGCATGAAATACCATATTTTTACAACAGCTATCGTTCAGCTACTGCTTAAACACAATTTACTTTTCATCTCACTAAAACATTACTGATTTCAAAATATCAAGAAACTGTTACTACATTTTGGCAAATGCAGGAGAAATCAGCAACCATCTAACTATACCATTCAATTGTTAAAATCCACTTTTTTTCCACCTTATTAATGTATGTCCTTTCATGTAGTTTTAAAAGATTACTTGTTATTTCAAGTTCTACCTTAAATCCACAAGATTACCAAATTCAAAGGACATCTTCAGCTAAGATGATACAACAAAAAATATGGAAGATTTATACTGTAGAGGAAGAAAATAGGCCAGAATGTGGAGATATAGCTGCCATGCTGAGTGCAAAGCAAACTTGAATAACATATTTTAGCCCTGACCCTGAGGAAGGAGGGGGTGGTGTTGGGGTAAGGTAAGTGCAGATAATGCTCATGAAGGATGAGAAAGAAAGGAAAGGTTGTCAATCTGTGTAGCCTGTAAAATGGTAGAAGTCCCTCTCTCTTGTTGCATTTTAGAAGTGATTTAATATTATGTGGCATTGAAAACATTTGTTTTTAACTGCCTTTGTTACATAGCTATTGATTTAGTTTGTATCTTTTACATAGTTTCTTAATAAGGTGACAGAAATTTTAAAAACAGAGCACAGGTTATGTACTTTACAGTTTATGTAAAACTAAAGGAATACCTCAGGGATCTGCACTGGCCCTACTTCTCATTAATTTATACGACTCCACCTTAAAAATATATGATATACATGTTGCTTGTTGCAGAATTCTACATGATTTTGCTGGCATAATGACTGTTTGTCCTGCTTCCTTAAGTTCAGAGTTTATCTTTACTTCCATTTGCTGTTAGTATGGAATTTGCATTTTTCATTGTCTGTATGGGCTTACTTTGGGAACGCTGTTTCTTCCCACCTCCTATAAATGCTAGCTGTTTCTCTACTTTAAATCACCAACATACACTACATTTATCTTTGCATACCAGATTTTGGCTGAAACATGTATACATGGATCTGTTTATTTAACCTGTTTAGAAACTCATAAAAATGCATTCTTGAAATGTAGCAAATAAGCTGGACTGGAATCTAAATAGATATAATACTGCTAAAATGGGATTGCCTCAATTTTCTTTAAAAAAATATTTATATATATATATATATATATATATATATATATATATATATATATATATATAGTGATTTTCATCTTCCTGAAGCAGCTGTAAAATCACAATTGGGTATATTAAATGGTACAGATATGGATAGTAAAAAAAAAAAAAGTTATGTACTTTCCATAACGATCAATCTGTGTTGGCAATTTTCGCTCCTCCTCAACTGATGGGTTCAGATCCGACTTGTCCGCTGTAAAAGCTTGTGGCAACCCAGAACTCATGAGCTTCTCCCTTACTGGCAATTCATCCTCCCCATTACCTCAGATCTTGTTTGCAAGCAATAAAGACATACTCTTACAACTTATATATATATGTGATTGTATAATTCAGATAAAGAAAGTGAGTGTCTCAGAGAGAAAATGGCAATGTTACATCTGAAGCTGGTAAAGCTGTAAGTATATAACCAAATAGTTATATCCCCTCGCTCTTCTAGAATAAACCTAAAAAAGGTTGAGGGATGGTACAGGAAGAGTTGAGGAGGAATGAAAATCTTCAACACAGTTGGAATGGCAAGTACATAACTTTTTAGCTGATGTTGTCAATTTTCATTCCATCCTCGACTGATAGGACTGAGCCAAATCTACTTAGAACCCTGGGTGGATTCAAGGAAGGATATTTCTGAGCACCACTGAGCCAAAATATGCTACCTCTGGACATCAAATCCAGCTTATAATGACAGATAAAGGTGTGAGAGGAAGCCCAAGTTGATGCTGAACAAATAACATCCATGGAAGTTCTTGAGTGGAAAACTGAAGAGGTAGCTACAGCTCTGGTAGAAGGGGCCCATACTTTGTAAGGCAAAGCCATCCCTGTTTTGTTATAAATAAATGAGATACAGTCAGTAAGCCATTCAGCTAAGGCGACTTCAAATACAGATGCACCCAAACCTCAAGCCAGCAAATGACACAAACAGCTTATCAGTTTTTCTGATATCTTTTGTCCTATGAAGATAGAAACTTAATTGTCTATGCACATCTAGCAAGTGTAGAAAGTATTCTCCTTTGTTGGAATAGTTCAGAAAGAGTACCAGAAGATTAATACATTGACTGATGTTGACTTGTGATATGACATTCGACAAAAAGGATGCATTCGTTTATAAGGATACTCTATCCTTACAGAAAATTAAATATGGATATTTCACTGGCAATGCCTGAATTTCCAAAATTTGTCTGGCGGAGGTGATGGCAACTAAAAATAAGGTTTTCCAAGACAAAAATGTTAGGTCACAATCATGGGAAGACTCAAAGGGTGGTAGAATCAAAGACTGCAGTACCAGACTGAGATCCCACTGTGGCATGGGATTTTTAAAAGGAGGTTTAAGAAGAACTGTGCCTCACAAAAAGGCTCTACATAGTTTATGAGATGCTAGTGAGCAGCTATCAAATCCAATGTTGAAATTAGAAATTGCTGCAAATTGGACTTCTACAGTTGACAAACTGGCTCCTTGGTTGAAAAGCAGTGTCAAGAACTCTAGCACATGATCAACTGGTGCCAAGAAGGGAGCTATATGCTTTTGAATAGCCCAATGTACAAATCTTTTCCAAGTACTAGCACAAAGTTTCCTAGTGGATGGCTTAAGAGAAGATAACAAGATGTGACACAAAGGAGAAGACAGCATTGACTGTCTGGCTATTAGTGGAATTGCAGGAAACCAAGATGTCAGCTTGAGGAAAGGAAGATCCAGATGTGTCATGCCTGTTGGATGAGACAGGAGGTCTGGAGGTCCAGAATCCAAGGTTGATGAACTAAGTGAGGGAAGCCAAATCTGTCAAAGCCAAAAGGGGGTAATGAGGACGGCTTCGGTCTTCAACTTGGCAGCTCTCTGAAGGAATTTCAGAATTAGGGAAATAAAGGGGACCAATCATGGAGAAAGTACAGTTGTGTACACTTATCATAAATGTAGATGTTCGAGTATATTCACTGCTGCAGTCATTACAATTGGGTTATCCTGCTGGCAGGCTACCCTCAGTCGGCCTAAATTCCAAAGTCTAGGGCCAGCATCGGTTGCTGTCGCCTCTTCCCTGACGTCAGTATGCCAGGGGTATAAAAGATGCAGCCGACGCCATTTTCTTCAGTTTTTCTTGCCACAGATGTCAGGTGCCCCCAAAAGGGTAGGCTAAAAATAAGAAGTTATGTACCTACCATAACGTTCCATGTTAGTTGTCTTCTTCTCGCCTTCTTTCTTGCTGGATGGGTTCGGAGCCGATCCTCGGCTCCGACTCGGCCAATACTAAAGCTCGAGAGCTAATTCCACCGGCTCGAGGCTCCCTTATATCCCACAATGCTAGGCGGTAACTACTCAGATCTCATTTGATAGCTATACCAAGCAATCCTAGTCTCCATAGAATGGAGTAGGGAAACCCACCTCAAAACAATCTGTAAAGAATGGCAGACCTCAGTAAGGATAAAAGAGGTGGAAGAACGTGTGGGAATGACAACTTCCAGAAGAAAAACACAAAATGAATTTCAGTCGGTCTGTCCAGGCTTGGGGGAAGGAGGGTGGGACGCAAGAAAGAAGGAGAGAAAAAGTCAACTAACATGGAACGTTATGGTAGGTACATAACTTCTTAATGTTAAGTTGTCAATCTCGCCTTCATTCTTGCTGGATGGGACCGCGTCCCTAGCACCTTATCCCGGGTGGCCTATCGGAACAGACTCTTGAGAACAGTGGAACCAAAATTGGCACGGCTTCTGGAAACCATGTCCAATTTGTAACCTGAAATGAATGTATGAGGAGAAGCCCAGGTGGCTGCTGCACAAATGGAATCTATTGGCAGCCTATCCTGAAAAGCTACGGATGTAGCTAATGCCCTAGTTGAATGAGCTCTAGGTCTTGAGGGTAGTTTTTGATGTCTGATCTCATAGATGAAGGTAATTGTAGAGGTGAGCCATCTAGAGAGGATACTTTAGTAACTGGAAGGCCCAATTTCCCTTCCGCATATGACAGAAACAATTGATTAGATTTCCTGAATTGTTTAGTCCTGTCTAAGTAATATCTAAGTTGGCGATGAACATCCAAAAAATGTAGCTTTTGTTCCGACCTGTTTGAATAGTTAGGGAAAAAGGCGGGGAGATCAATAATTTGGTTTAGGTTTATTTGAGAGGAAATTTTAGGCAAAAAGGAAGGATTAGTACGGCGGGATACCCTGTCTTTGTGAAACACTAAGTAAGGAGGACGACTGCACAGAGCATGGAGTTCGGATACCCTTCTCGCTGAAGTTATAGCTACCAGAAAAAGTGTCTTCCAAGAAAGCAACTTCAGAGAACATGAAGCCGCCGGCTCGAAGGGGGGAAGAATTAAAGATGCCAGAACCAAGTTCAAATCCCATTGAGGCGGGGGATCTTTGATTGGAGGTTTGAGAAGAAATACGCCCCTTAAAAAGGCTTTACAGAGTTTGTGAGCCATGATGCCTTTGCTCGACTAGTTAAGACCAGTATACAGGCTTTGCTGTATTCTGGGCTGTGTGTAGTTCCTGTGTTGGCCATTGCCTTACTTGGATAGAAGGAAGTTTCTGAGCTCACCAGTGGGAGTGGGGAGCCTTGAGCAGCCTATCTGTCCCTGGGGGAAGTGACCTCAGCACTTGAGCTGTAAATCATTGGTTGCTTTGGACCATTTCTAGCTCTTTTCAAGTTCCCTGTATAAAAATCCGCCTCAGGCGTTTTTTCTGGCTATATACCCAAGCAGAGCTCCACGTGGTTCTGCAGAGGGTCCTGGCAACAGAGAACTGAAAGAAGCGACCACTTTCCAGATTTAAGTATTTTTGGCTTTTTATCTGCATTGTCCTCTCTGCCTTTCATTTAACTAGATATAACTTTTTGTGTCTATCTGCTGATTTCTGAAGTATCTGCACTTAAAAGTAGCATTTTGGTCGACTCTGGTCGATTAATACTGTTTTTTTGTTAATTTAACTGCTGAGGCTGCCCACTAAAGTGTGCTAGCCTGTGTAAATCAATTTTACTGTTTGCTTAATTGCATTTCTGTGTGCTTTCCTGAAAAAACAAAAAAAAAAAAATACTCCTTGTTTTCCCGCCTTTGCTCGACTAGTTAAGACCAGTATACAGGCTTTGCTGTATTCTGGGCTGTGTGTAGTTCCTGTGTTGGCCATTGCCTTACTTGGATAGAAGGAAGTTTCTGAGCTCACCAGTGGGAGTGGGGAGCCTTGAGCAGCCTATCTGTCCCTGGGGGAAGTGACCTCAGCACTTGAGCTGTAAATCATTGGTTGCTTTGGACCATTTCTAGCTCTTTTCAAGTTCCCTGTATAAAAATCCGCCTCAGGGTGTTTTTCTCTATATATACCCAAGCAGAGCTCCACGTGGTCCTGCAGAGGGGTCCTGGCAACAGAGAACTGAAAGAAGCGACCACTTTCCAGATTTAAGTATTTTTGGCTTTTTTATCTGCATTGTCCTCTCTGGCTTTCATTTAACTAGATATAACTGTTTTTGTGTCTATCTGATGATTTCTGAAGTATCTGCACTTAAAAGTAGCATTTTGGTCGACTCTGGTCGATTAATACTTTTTGTTAATTTAACTGCTGAGGCTGCCCACTAAGTGTGCTAGCCTGTAAATCGATTTTACTGTTTGCTTAATTGCATTTCTGTGTGCTTTCCTGAAAAAAAAAAAAAATACTCCTTGTTTTCCGCCTTTGCTCGACTAGTTATGACCAGTATACAGGCTTTGCTGTATTCTGGGCTGTGTGTAGTTCCTGTGTTGGCCATTGCCTTACTTGGATAGAAGGAAGTTTCTGAGCTCACCAGTGGGAGTGGAGAGCCTTGAGCAGCCTATCTGTCCCTGGGGAAGTGACCTCAGCACTTGAGCTGTAAATCATTGGTTGCTTTGGACCATTTCTAGCTCTTTTCAAGTTCCTGTATAAAAATCCGCCTCAGGGCGTTTTTTTCTGGCTATATACCCAAGCAGAGCTCCACGTGGTCCTGCAGAGGGGTCCTGGCAACAGAGAACTGAAAGAAGCGACCACTTTCCAGATTTAAGTATTTTTGGCTTTTTATCTGCATTGTCCTCTGGCTTTCATTTAACTAGATATAACTGTTTTGTGTCTATCTGCTGATTTCTGAAGTATCTGCACTTAAAAGTAGCATTTTGGTCGACTCTGGTCGATTAATACTGTTTTTGTTAATTTAACTGCTGAGGCTGCCCACTAAAGTGTGCTAGCCTGTGTAAATCGATTTTACTGTTTGCTTAATTGCATTTCTGTGTGCTTTCCTGAAAAAACAAAAAACAAAAAAATACTCCTTGTTTTCCCGCCTTTGCTCGACTAGTTAAGACCAGTATACAGGCTTTGCTGTATTCTGGGCTGTGTGTAGTTCCTGTGTTGGCCATTGCCTTACTTGGATAGAAGGAAGTTTCTGAGCTCACCAGTGGGAGTGGGGAGCCTTGAGCAGCCTATCTGTCCCTGGGGGAAGTGACCTCAGCACTTGAGCTGTAAATCATTGGTTGCTTTGGACCATTTCTAGCTCTTTTCAAGTTCCCTGTATAAAAATCTGCCTCAGGGCGTTTTTGCTTGTGATTTGCATAGTGCAGCAGGTTATACAGGTTTAAACTATTTCTGGCTCCCAAGTCTGCTCTTCAATTTTTCCCTTAGAAGCTCTACTCAGTCTATTTAGCTGTATATATTAGCACTTGTTTTGAACTTCTATCCTTAGCAAGCACTCATAATAAAATAAGCACTCTTACCCTAAAGTAAGCACTACAGGCATCCACTACCCCTGTGAATACCCACTTCCCTTAAAGGCACAGCACTCCTTATAATATTCTAGTATGTCGAGTGGTAGACCACTAGCATCCTCTCTTGTTCAGCTGGTTAATCTGGGAATCTTAAGACAATGTTACAATTGTCTCATGTACACAGACAACCCTCTCCTCCTTCCTACTAACACATATACTTGTGAGAGATGCAACTATATAGCCAGACTGGAGGCTGAACTCTCAACTCAGGACTGGCAAGACCAGACAGGAGGAGAAGGCACCCACACCCAAAGCAAAACCGGTCACACATAAAACCACCACTACTACAAACCAAACACATAAGAACACAAAGACATACTCGGAGGCTCTTATAAAAAACTTACCAAAACAACAGAGGCCTCCAAAGCAGACACCCAGAAATACACCCCCACAAAACGCAACACCTACAACACATACCTCAAGCAACAGGTGTGTCACACAATCACAGCCCCTAAGGCAAAACACTATGCCAGAGACATTAGTAATAGGTGACTCTATAGTCAGACACACCGACGTTCCACTTACCAGGCTGAATAAGGAGAGGGTAATGGTGAGCTGCCTATCGGGAGCAAGGATCCGTCACATTACACACGCACTCAGGTCACTCCAAAGCAAGTACAAGTATGATTCAGTCATTGTCCAAGCGGGTGTGAATGACCTGAGACCTCCCTCCTGGACTACATGAAAAGAGACATTGAGGAGCTCCGATTATGTAGCCCAGACTGGTATGACCCTGACCCTGAGCAGCATCCTGCCTTCACCAAGAATGATGCCTCAGTACAAAGACAAAATGATCAGTTTTAACAATTGGCTTAATCACTGGTGTCATTCTAGGGGGATCCAATGTCTGTCAGCCTGGGATGACATGCTGGACAAGCCACGTTGTTGCAAGGGATGGCTTGCACCTGTCACCACTGGGCTTCTGGATACTGGCCAAGGCTCTTGCCACCCCCATAGTGCCTTTTTTAGGCAATGCTCAAAGGACAAATCAACCTCCATAAAAAACAAAAATGGAAAAAATTAAGGGTAATGCTGCTCAACGCCAGAAGTCTAAATCTCAAGATGCAGGCACTCGAAGCACTTCTCAGTATGGAGAACATCGATGTCTGTGCAGTAACTGAAACCTGGTTCAAGGCTCCTGAGAGCACTCCAGCTACCAGGCTATACCTCATATCATGCTGCCTCAAGTTCCAGGCAACCACAAGGAGGAGGAGTGTCCATTTTCATAAAGGACACCTACACCTCTCGATTGGTGGCTACCCATGAAGCATCAGAAACCATACAAGTTTTACTCACCATAGGCAAAACTGCCATACAACTGGTCGCATGTTATAGAACACCCTCCCAATCCCAGGAATCCCATCAAGCATTCCTGAAAACACTGGAGGATATGAATGTCACACCAAACACCATCATATTGGGTGACTTCAACTACCCCAACATAGACTGGGCCCACTATTCTAGCCCTAACACCCTAGCCCAAAGATTCCTGGAATTCATTAACTCAAATGCTATGGAGCAACTGGTCACTTCTCCACGAGGAGAGATAATATACTTGACCTGATTATCACAAACATGGGGTGCAAATGCTCCAACCGGATATAAACCCCTCACTAGTAAGATCTGATCATAAACTGATCACGTTGGATGTACATATCCCACCCCACCCCCAGAACAAAAGACTACAGTGAAAAACTTTTCAAAAGCTGACTTTGCGCTCCTTAAGTCAGAAATGATATCCTTTAAGCCTACTGGGTTAATGGAAACCACATCCCAAAATGCTGAATCCTTCACAAAAGCCTTCTACGGACATCTCCAAGAATGCATGGATCAAGCAATCCCAACTAAAACCAAGACCCTCTCCACTAAGGGAAAACGCCTTTGGTGGACCCCGCTATAAACAAACTGTACAACAAAAGAAGGAAGCTACTGCAGGACAAAGCCAAATCCCACAAGGGAAAGGCTTCCTGATCAGCACAAGTAAAAACTACGCTCTCTCATAAAACATCTAAAGCAAACTTTGAGAAAAAGATTGCCAAGGATACCAAAGACAATCACAAGGCCTTCTTCAATTATGTCAGAACCTTGGGAGGAAATTCTCAGATATGCTCTGAGTTAGTACACAACGACAAAATTCACTGACCCTACCGACATTGCCAATATTCTGGCAGACAGGTTCAGTGCAAATTTCTCCCTCCCTCACCCCTAAAGATGAAGTAATTATCCCTGCTGAATGTAACCTACCTGTCATCACAGACATACAGGTGAAATCAGCACTCAACAAAGCAAAACACAGCATCTATGGGACCATGGTATCCCGGTTGCGTGTTACGTGAACTTCAAGATGAACTAAACCCGCCTAAGAACGCTTATTCAATCTTAGCCTCACTACAGGATATGTACCTGAACACTGGCGACAGCAACAGTGGTCCCACTCCACAAAGGGGAAATTCTACTGACCCTGGTAACTACCGCCCCATAAGTTTGACCAGCCTGGTCTGCAAGGCTATGGAAAGAATCATCATGGAACTCATAAATGGCGACATTGGGGATCTGCAGACCCTTGATCCCACCCAGTTCGGTTTTGTAAAAGGCAGATCCTGCCTCTTAAACCTGGTTGACTTTTCGAGACAGTCACTAGTGCCATCGACGAGGGCAAGGCTGTCCACACTGCCTACTTGGACTTGGCTAAAGCCTTTGACACGATACCACACTCTGGCATCATAGATAAGCTCAGCAGCCTAAATGTAAATCCATATGTCACAAGATGGGTAGCAAACTGGCTAAAAAACAGAACCCATAAGGTCAAAATTGCTGGAGCCATGTCAGACTCAAAACCAGTCACGAGTGGTGTCCCACAGGGCTCAGTCTTGGGACCACTCTTATTCGACATTTACTTCTCAGATGTGAAAGCAAATATGGGAGGATTATGGCTGACAAAGTTTGCAGATGACTGCAAACTGGGTGCCATAGTTGATTCACCTGCTGACACACACATCCTACAGAAAGGTCTCACTGAAACGGACAACTGGTGCCGGAATCATGGCCTCAAACTTAACGCCAAAAATGTTTAGTCATCCCTTTGGGAAAAACAAAGTACCCACAAATTATCATGTAGACAATAACCCACTGAATACGGAAGAAGTAATCAGAGACCTGGGGACTCAAGTCGATAGTGACCTCTCCTTTGACAACCATGTTGCCAAAGTGGTCAGAAAGACATTCTACCTTGCCCATCTCATCATGAAGGGATTCTCATCCAGATCAAAGGAGGTCATTGTACCTCTATATTCCTCCCTTGTCAGGCCCATGATTGAATATAATGCTCCATTTGGGATGTATCTCACCCGCACATGCAACAACTGGAAAGACCCCAGAAGTACCTCACCAAGAGGATCATAGGTCTCAAACATGTGCCTTATCCAGCTAGATTAAAGAAACTCCAGCTCTATTCAGTAGCATACCGCCTGATCAGAGGTGATTTGTGCCTAACATATAGGGCCATGTCCAACCAAGAACTGATGGACATGCTCCATCTCAAAAATCCAAATCCACCAGAACCACGAGCTAAAGATTTCAACCTCTGCACAAATATGAATAGGACATGCTGGAGGGATAGATTCATAACACAGAGGTTACCCATACTCTGGAACAAAATCCCAGTTCATGTGAGACAGAGCCCTTCATTGGCACTGTTCAAGAAAAATCTCGATGCATGGATGGGAGATCGCAAGTTTAGAGTCACCTCAGTGTCACTACTAGACAGAGGTATAGTTTACTAAATAATGGGGTCCCACATGTGTCACTACTAGAGAGGCGCAACTATATATCATGGCGTGGGGAAGCCACATCACTGTTGGCTAGGCTTATTAATGCCCCCGGGCAGATAGCCTAGTACACTACTATGAAACTATGAAACTATGAAACTATGCTAGACTCTGAAACACCAACATGAAAATTTGATATGGCAGCCAATTGAACTCTAATGGTTGATGCAGAAGATCCTAAATGAAAGAGTTCTGCTAGAAAGTCTAAAATAGACTGGATAGGTGCAGTAAAGGGATCTATGTTTTTTGATGTTGCCCAAAAAGAAAAGCGTTTCCATTTGCTACTATAAATCTTCCGAGTAGAAGATTTATGAGAGGCTATCAAGATATCTCGGACCGAGCGAGATATTGAGGGAAGCCTGGCTAAGGTTGGAATCGGAGAAACCACGCTGTGAGGTTTAGAGAAGGCAGAGATTGGTGCAGCTGACCCGATTGGTGGGTTATCAGATCTGGTACTGGGTCCAGATGCCAAGGCTGCTCCAAAAGGTAACGATGAAGAAAGGGAAACCATATCTGTCGAGGCCAGTAAGGGGCAATGAGGATCATTGTCACTCTCAAGGCGATGGCTTTCTGAATTAGTTGAGATATCAGTGGAAAGGGGTAAAGGCATATAGAAGTCCCGGGGCCAATCGTGGACTAGAGCGCCTCTGGTGGGATGGCCTGGTAACGGGAAGAGAGTGAAGAAGTCATGACACTTGCTGTTTTGGGGAGTAGCAAAAAGATCGCAGCAAGGCTGGCCCCATCTTAGGAATACTTCTTCTAGAACTGATTTCTTTAGAGACCACTCGTGGGCATGAGAATTGCTCTGCTCAATTTGTCTGCAATAACGTTGGATTTCCGGAATGTGCGTTGCTATCAGAAAACGCTGAGAAGAGATTGCCCATTGCCAAAGTCTGAGTGCCTCTCGACATAAAGGGTATGATCTGGTTCCACCTTGTTTGTTGATGTACCACACTACGGACATGTTGTCCTTTTGAATTGCAATAGTCCCAGTGGGAAGAGAGTCGTGAAGGGCTTGCAACGCTAAAAGCACTGCTCTCATCTCTAAGATGTTTATGTGCAAGTGGCACTCGAAAGGTTGCCACGTGCCCTGGACTGTCCTGCCCTGATAATGCCCCCCCCACCCGATCAGGGAGGCGTCTGTTGTCAACGTGGCGACTGGGGGGGGAAGAGTGAAGGGTCTTCCTCGGAGAAGTTGAGGTGATGTGATACACCAAGACAGTTGATTCTTGCATGATTGAGTTATCAATATGGTATGGGACATCGGGAGCTGTTGAAAGGACCATTGAGTAAACAGCATCCATTGGAGGATCCTCATGTGAAAGCGAGCTAAGGGGAGAAGGGGAATAGCTGCTGCCATGAGTCCTAGTACCTTCAAAACTAGTCTGGCTTTGACTTTGTTGCATTGTAAGAGAAGGGAAACTTGGTTCCAAATGTCTGACATCCTCTGCTCTGTGAGTCTGGCTGAAAGATTGAGTGTGTCTAAGGTGGCGCCTATAAAGATAATAGATTGACAAGGCGACAAGGCAGATTTTTCGAAATTTATCGAAATGCCTAGAGCTTGGCAAGATTGGATGGTGAAGTCCCTGGATAGAAGAAGCTGATGTCTGGTGGTGGCGGTAAGGAGCCAGTTGTCCAAATATGGAAACACCTGGAATCCTTGACGTCTCAAGTGAGCCGACCACTGCCATGCATTTGGTGAACACACGGGGGCTGTAGTGAGACCAAAGGGCAGGGCCCTGAACTGGTAGTGACTGGCTCCCAGCCTGAAGCGGAGATATCTCCTGGAGCGTCTGTTCATTTTGATGTGGTAGTACGGCCCTGAAGATCTATCGAGCACATCCAATTGTCCTGACCCAAGAAGGGTAGAATGGACTGTAGCGTGACATCCGGAATTTTGTTTTCCTGACATACTTGTTTAAGTAGCTGAGATCCAGTATGGGTCTCCAGTCCCCTGTTTTCTTTGGTACCAAAAAGAATTTGGAGTAGATTCCGGATCCTTGCTGGTCTGCCGGGACTGATTGGATAGCTCTTTTTGATAGCAGCTTTGAAATTTCTAATGCTGCTTGTTCCCTTAGACCGAGTGGAACATCTGGAAGGGATCTTTTGGGTTGGGTTGGGATGTGAATAAAGGGAATTTTGTAACCCTCGGATATGATCGACTGTACCCATTTGTCTTGAGTAAGGGAAAGCCAGGCTTTTGGGTACAGTGATAACTGCCTCCGAAGGTGGACAGCCGGGCAGCCCTCAGGGATGCTGAAAGGGTTTGTCAGAGAACATTTCTCTGCTACCCTGGTTTTGCGGACCTCCTCTGCCTCTAGGGCAGTGTCTATTATTATTCCCCCCTGCCTCTAGAGGGAATCGCCTTGTGCATCAGATGAGACTCCCTGGGATTGTTTGAACCACATCTTTCCTCCCTTTGACCTTTGGGATAGGGTCTAGAAGGGGTAGAAAACGGACGCCTACAGCAGAGAGAGTCTTACCTTCTACCTCGCACCTGGTCAATGTATCCTTCACCTGTGGACCAAACAAGGATGATCCATCAAAGGGAGAATTGGTGAAGGACGCCTTGAAAGGGTCCGCAGTTGCATAGCCGCATCCAGGCGTGACGCCGTAAGGCAACACCTGTGCCTGCGGCTCTACTCCCCATCTGCTGCATATGAGACCAGCCGCATGGAGGAGTTAATGATGGAATTCAGGGTTGCCAACTGGGAGTTCATTGTGTCTTTGAACCCCTCAGCTGTAGGATCCTTTATCAGTTCACCCATATCCTTGAGTAAATCTCTCTGGAGACGAGTGAAGTGGCATAAGTAGTTCAGCGACCGCATTGAAAAGGTCGCTGATGAGAACATCCGCTTGCCGTACCTGTCCATGGTCCTAGATTCCTTATTAGGAGGATGGACAGGAACTGAAGGATCAGCTAACTCCTTCTTAGTGGCCACAGCCACCACCATGGCATCAACAGGGACACCTTTGGATAAAAAAATCTTTGTCTCTGGGGGCAGTAATAAATTTAGATGGTTTCCTCGGGGTGGGTTCCACTGAGTCAGGAGCCGTCAAGCCTTCCTTGCCACCACTTCCATAAGGGGTCAAAGGGAGGGACACCCAGGAGGTAGAAGGGCGAGAGCCAAACGCCTCAAGATACACTGACTCATCCTCCGAAGGGTTAAGCGCTGGCCAGTTCCCCCTCTGTTTCAGGATCTCAAGGATGTCAGCAAAGGAGACATCCTCAGAGGGGATCGAGGGAACCTTCGGCTTCCTCTAAGTCAGTGTCAGGGGTGATATACTCGGGGGTGTCAATGTGCTTCCTCTTGCACTGCCTCTTCCTTGAGGGATCTCCTGCAGGGTCAGGAAAGGCCTCGGAAGAGGAGGAAATTCCCAAAGGGGAAACTTGAGGAGTTGGCTCTCTGCGGTCTAAGACAAGGGGGTGAGTAGAAATCACCGCAGGCACTGTAGATGGAGGGGCAGAAGGAGCTGACTGAGGGGCAGAACCTGGTTCTAGCACGCCCGCATGACCTCGGCACCCTGTCAGGCAAGGCCCGAGGCCCCGCTCAAGAGACAAGGACCTCCCCGGCACCGACAGGGATGGCTCCCGATGTCAGAGCCGAACTCACCAACGCCAAGCCCGAGAGGGAGAGCGGGTCGGACAAGGGTCCGATGCCACCCTCTGAGCCGACGAGGGAAGCCCGGCGCCGAGATCCCTCCAAGGAGGAGATCGGAGCAGACGACGGAGCCGAAATGGAAGGTATCGGATCCGACGCACCGAGAGTCATGGCTCCGACAAGCCCTGGCTCTGAACTCAAAGGAGTCGGAGGAGGAATGTATTGGGGAACGGAAATAGCCACTAACTGATGAGTCGGGCTATGCAGCATTTGGGCCAATGCCTCGGACTTGAGAAGTCTACTCACTACCCTTTGCAAATCATGGTCAGATAATCTGGAAGACCATGAGGAATGAGTTTTGTGACTTTGTTCCGAAAGAAGAGGGGATCCTGGCGCCGAATGCACGGAGCCGATAGAGGGGGATCTGGACCTCTTCCTGGACTGTGGCTCCGATAAAAGTATCGGAGCTGACGGAGTTTTATCAGCCTCGGCTCCAGCCGGAGCCGAGGTAACAGTATGAGGCTTAGAAACATCGGCTCCAGCCGGAGCCGATGTCGGAGCCTGCTTAGTTCTTCCAGCAGTCGACTCTGGAACTGGAGCCGACTGTTTGGAAGTTTTTGAAGGCTTCCCCGACACAGACTGAGTCGAGGGGCCTTCAGACTTTAATAAGCCCCGCAAGATCAGTTTATTCTTGCGTTCCTGCAGGACTCTAGGGCTAAACCCATGACAAACAGCACAAGAGTCCTGCAGGTGCAAAGGCCCCAGGCAATACACACAAGAAGTGTGACTGTCTGTCAGAGACATTTTCTGACAGCACGAGTCACACTTCTTGAAGCCTGAGACCTTGTATTTTGACATAGCAAAAAGGAGTGCCTGACACACACAAACACACTAAGGACACACCCTTTACAGAAAAATTATTAAAATAAATTATTGAGGCTAAAGCCACAAACACACACACACAAGCCCTTACAAAAAAGAACTAGTTTAGTCACTAATGGACTAGGGGAAGGGTAGGGGCCGAAGGCCTACAAGATAAGGGAAGAAAGGAAAAAAAAAAAAGGACTCGACAAACGGGTCGATTTATCTAAATTTTTAATTAAACTAAAAAGTTATGGTATCACAATAAAAAAGGGGGTTTAAGAAGTACCTAATAAGGTAAAAGTCTAACTCACCTGCCTGAGCCGGTAGAAAAGCACCTCGTCAGCTATAGCGGCAAACGAGATCTGGGTAGTTACCGCCTAGCATTGTGGGATATAGGGGAGCCTCAAGCCGGTGGAATTAGCTCTTGAGCTTTAGTATTGGCCGAGTCGGAGCCGAGGATTGGCTCCAAACCCATCCAGCAAGAATGAAGGCGAGATTGACAACTTAACATTATGTCAATAAAACATGCATGCACCAAAGTATATATTTTGCCTTCATCTACAAGCAAATACACCACATAGGTTGTATAGAATAGAGAAGTACAGATAAGTTCCAGCAAAGAAACTGGGGATGGCAGGTGAGTAACCTGGACTGCAACAGTGCATACACTCGAACATCTACATTTATGGTAAGTGTACACAACTGTACTATGTTCTTCATGTTTCACTGTTGCAGTCATTACAACTGGGTTGAATCCCAAAGCTAAGGTTGGGAGGCTGGAGCTAAATAGCATTAGGAGTGACTATTAGGCCCTGCAGAACTGCAGTGGCAAAACCTGCCCTGGATTTAGAGTGGAGTGGTAAGTGATACTGCTTTGTGAAGGTGTGCACTGAACTCCAAGTAGCAGCCTCTAAAATGTCTTTGGTTGGTATTCCCCTGAGGAAGGCTGCTGAAGTGGCTGCTGCTCTGGTTGAATGTGGCCTAATGCCCTTAGGTACTGGCTTTCCATGTTGTGAATAGCAGAAACGAATGCGGTGGCCTATCCACTTTGAAATAGTCTGCTTTGAGATAGCCTTTCCTTGTGATCCTGCAGCATATGCCACTAGTAGTTGCTGTGTTTTTCTGAAAGCTTTGGTTCTGTTCAAATAGAAGCGTAGCTGTCTGTGTATGTCCAATGAATGCAGAATTATCTCCCCCTTATTCTGTGGGTTTGGATAAAAGGTAGGCAGATGAATAGTTTGGTTAAGGGCCACACTGGACACTACCTTAGGCATAAATGTCGGGTTTGTACTCCGAGAAACCCTGTCCGGATAAAAAATGATAAAAGGTTCCACAGCCATGAGTGCATGTAGCTCTGAGACTCATTTTGCAGAAGTTATTGCAAGGAGCAGAGCTGTTTTTCAAGATAAAAACTTTATATCAGCTGTAGCGGCTGGCTCAAAAGGAGGCAGGGTGAGTTTTTCCAAGACATAATTGAGATTCCATGCAGGTATTGGTGATCTCCTTGGAGGCCTTAAATTTTTGGCCCCTCTGAGGTACTGCCTTAATAAAGGATGAGAAAAGATTGGTGGCTCTGTATTGTAATGAGCCAAAATGGCAGAGGCATGAATTTTAATAGATGAAAAGGATAGGCCTTTGTCCAGCATCTCAGTCAAGTATTGCAAAATCTGAGGAATATTTGGTACAGCTGTGTCAATTCCTTGTGCCTGGTTCCAAGCACAGAATCTCTTCCATTTTCCAGCATAGGATTTTCTAGTACTAGGCCTCCTGGCCTCCAAAATGACATCCATCACCGCTTTAGTGAGACGTGTGTTTTGTATGACTACATTATCCGCCATGCTGCCAGATTTAAGGGCTTGAGTTGGCTGTGCAGATTTGTTCTGCTGGGACAGTAGATGAGGCACTTGAGGTAAGGTCCAGGCTGGGCATTGAGACAAGTTCCTTAGGAGTGGATACCAGTACTGGAATGGACAGTCTGTGGCAATCAGTATCATTTTTGGATTCTCCTGTCTGATCTTTAGGAGTACCATGGGGAGGAGAGGCAGAGGAGGAAAGGCATATACTGTTAAGTTTTTCCAGCTGAAAGACAGGGCATCCACTTTCCATGCTTTTCTGTGATAAGTCCTTGTTCAGAATCTCTTTAGTTGGCAGTTGTAAGGTGAGGCAAATAGATCTATGTCCGGGCATCCCCATTTCCTTGTTACCATGCTGAAGACGTGTGGATCCAATTTCCACTCGTGGGGATCCATGAGGTTTCTGCTTAGTTCGTCTGCCAGAGTATTTATCTTTCCTGGCAGGAATTGTGCCTGCAGATGTACTTGGTAAGTCAATGCTGTGTCCCACAAAGGCATGGCTAGTCTGCAAAGGGGGTAAGAATGAGTGCCTCCCTGCTTGTTTATATACCATATGACCGTGGTATTGTCTGTCTTTATCAGTAGTTGTCCCAGATGAAGTAGGTCCTTGAAGGCTGTCAGGGCATTTTGAACAGCTAGCATCTCTTTTTGATTGATATGTAGATGCATTTGTTTTGCGGAGCATGTGCCTTGAATACATCTTCCTGCCATGTGGGCTCCCCAGGCATAATCCGATGCAACCGTTGTTAATGTCTGTGTGGCTTGGGGTAGAGTGAATGGCTGTCCCTTGTTCTGGTGACAGGCCTTCGCCCAACATCGAAACTCCTGTTGCAGGCAGGGTATGAGAGTAACTATTGTTTCCAGGCTGTGGCAATGTTGAGTCCAAACACTTTTTAGGTACCATTGAAGTTTCCTCATATGCAGTCTTGCATATGGAATTAGTAGAATGCAGGATGCCATGAAGCCCAAAGCCTGCAGAATTTTTCTTGCAGATAACTGGGCCTTTGTTGCCAACAGCTTGAAATAGGTAGTCAGTTGCCTTTGTTTGTCTGGCATGAGATAAGCCATCTGGGCAGTTGTATTTAAGCTTGCACCCAGGAATATTATCTCTTGAGAGGGTACTAGTTTTGATTTTTGTTCGTTGACTGTGTACCCTAGGTATGGTAGTAATCTCTTTACAAACACCAGATGCTGTAGTAGAATGTCCTTGTTCTCTGCTTGAATGAGGCAGTCATCCAAGTAAGGATATATTTGTATTTCTCTTTGTCTGCAGTATGCATTTACTGGTGCCAGGCACTTTGTGAAGACCCTGGGCGCAGTAGATAAGCCAAAGGGCAGTGCAGAGAATTGGTAGTGCATTGAGCCAACTTTGAATCTGAGGTATCTTCTGCATGTTTGTCTGATTGGGACATGCAGGTATGCCTCTTTTAAATCTAAAGTCACAAGCCAAGCCTTCTTGCCCAATATGGGCAGAAGCTGCTGTAGAGTCAACATTTTGAATTTTGGAATATCCAGATATGTGTTTAGAATAGATAGGTCCAGTATTTGGTCTCCAGGCTTTGTCCTTTCTGGGTACCAAGAACAGTCTTGAATAGAATCCTTGTCCCTGCTCTTGCTCTGGTACTTGTTGAACGGCCTTCATGTCCATGAGGGATAAATCTTGTTTTTGTGCCTCTGCCCACTGATGTTTTGGCAGGTCTGGCCAACCGTTTGCCCTTGGCAGGGTATGCAAGTGAAACTTGTAGCCTTGTGACACTATGTTTAAGACCCATTTGTCCTGGGTTATTATGTGCCAATTTTGAGAAAAAAGTGCTAGTTTTCCCCCTAAAGGTGCTGCCAGAAGAGAAGTGCTTGGTGCAGGCAGGGGGAAGTCATTGGGACTGTTTCCTGTATGGCTGTGATTCATCTTCTCCAGTTTTGGAGGTAGAAGCACCCCATTGTTTAGACCTGTACGAACCTTGCGGCTGGGATCTGCCTCTAGGGCATCTGTATCTGCCCCTTTGTGGCCTGTCTGACACTGGAAAGGACCAATTCTTTGTAGGCCAGTGTCTGCTAAATCTTGGTGGCTGTACCTGTAAGAAATCCTTGACTGTTTGCATAGATTTAGCTTTGTCCTCCATTTTCTTTAACACCTCTTCTGCTTTAACACCAAACAAAACCTCATGCTGTAATGGAGCATCTAATAATTTTGCTTTAACATGATCAGGTAGACTTTGTTCCTTTAACCAAGCATGCCTCCTAATGACAGAACCCGTAACTGCGGTCCTGTAGGAAGCCTCCAGAGAATCAAAACCACATTGCAAAGTATGCTTTCCAATGTGTTCAGCTGCATGCAATAAATCCTGCATTTCTTTGTGTTCTGCACATTCAGAATTTATCAATATTTTCTGTTTAAGCAGTGACATTATATATTGTTGATATTTGAGCATATGAAACTGACAATTTAAAGCCCTTATAGCCAAGGTAGCAGAAGTGTAAATCTTTTTTCCCCATCTGTCCAGTGCCCTAGAGTCCCTGTCAGAGGGAGTAGGGTTTTTTGCAGTGGAAGCCTCGACGCCTTTGAGACTCTGAGAGATAGTTTCTGGGTCAGCAGCAGGGTTTTTGAATAGGAATTTATGAGAGTCAGGAACCCTGTAGTACCTGTCCGGCTTAACAGGAGCTGGAGGCAAGGAGTCAGGGGTCAGACTGGACTCTGAAAATACATTATCTACAATGTCTAACACAGGTGGGATAGCTAGGGGCCTGTGTTGTGGTAGTAAAAGGAAGTCTCTGTGCCTTTTCTTAGATTCTGAATAATCTTGGCTCTCCCAGTGGAAATGCTCCCTCATGGTATGTAAAGTTTCCCCAGAAGAATAATCCTCAGGAGGAGAGGCTGAAGGAATAGATTCTTCAGCATCAGAATCCTCATAGGGAGGAAGACAGTATTCCTGATCAGAAGAGGAATCACATGAAATAGAAACCTGATCTGAAGATTCATATTCTGTCTCTTGCCTAGGCCTCTTATCAGGAGGGGGATGGGAACCCCTGATCAAAGTAATTAGGTCTTCGGCCATTTTGAGCATCTGTTTTTTAGGCATGGAGGCCTGTCCATGAGGCTGCTGTACTTGTTTCTTTGTCTTTAAAGGTGCTTTAGTCTTTGCCTTTGAAGCTGAAGTCATTTTAACATATAATTGAGTAGGTCTGAAAACACCCTCAGAAGCTGATGCCTGCTCAGCGGCTCCAGACCCATCTGAGGGAATAGTTTCCGAAGGTCCAATACCTTGAGCTTCCAGCGGCCTGGTCGACTCCACATGGGTTTCGGTAGAGGCCTGCAAGTCTAAAGTAGCGGTCGTCAGGAGCTTCGAAGGCGCCTCACTGACAACCGGTGAACCGGCGACTGGCTTAGAAGAAGCCTCGTTGTCAGTTTTGGACCTCGGATGCCTGTCCTTTTCTTTGCGTTTCTTGTGAATTCCGGTAGTCGGATGGCTATCCGATGACATTGTATAGTTAAATCTTCTGCCAAAATAGTGAAATGCAAAATTGTACCGACACTTAAAAGTGCGTTGGTTAAATCTAGCACAAAACCGAAAACTAGCAACATCATGGTCAGGGCCTAGGCAAGGAATACAGTAAGAATGAAAGGCCTTATGAGGTATTTGCTTCCCACAAGAAATACAATTATTAACTTTTTCTGACATCGGTCTGGAGCAAGAAAAAAGTTTCCCCAATGGGGTACTTAGCTTTTAGTGAAGACTTCGGATCTGAAATTCGAACATGAAAATCTCAGGAGTCGGCTGACCGGCACTTGAGAACTGCTTTTGCTTCGGGCACCGTGCAGCAAGAAAGACTGAAGAAAATGGCGTTGGCTGCATCTTTTATACCCCTGGCGCACTAACGTCAGGGAAGAGGCGACAGCAACCGACGCCAGACCTAGACTTTGGAATTCAGGCCAACTGAGGGTAGCCTGCCAGCAAGATAACCCAATTGTAATGACTGCAACAGTGAAACACGAAGAACATCAGCATCCCTCTGTGATTCCCCCAGTGGGAGGATCAGGGCAAAATAGCTGCTGCACTTGTTGTTTAGGGGTGATACAAAGAGGTCACAGCATGGCAGGCCCCATTTGTGGAACATTTGTTCTGTCACTTTCTGCATGAGGGACCATTCGTGAGGTAACTGTATGCACCTGCTCAGCTTGTCTGCTAGCATGTTGGACTTCCTGGAACATGCGTTGCTAAGAGCAAGAGGTTGGAAGATATTGTCCATTGCCACACCCTTAGCACTTCTTGACATAGGGGCTATGATCTGGTTTCTCCTTGTTTGCTGATGTACCAAACAATTGACATATTGTCCTGTTGAACTGCAATTGTTTCTGATGGGAGAACATCCTGTAAAGCTTGCAACGCTAAAAGCACTGCTCTCAACTCCAGTATGTTGATATGTAAACTGCATGCCTTGGACTGTCTTTCCCAGGTAATGCCTCCCTCCACCCTAGTTTGGAAGGCATTCATAGTCACTATGGCCTTGGGCAGTGAGGGGTCAAATGGATGACCCTGTAGCAATTGATCTGACTGGATCCACCACATCAGAATTTTCTTGCACAAGTTTGTAATTCGTATTGGAGCAGACAAGGGATGTTGAAGAATACACCACTGAGATGACAACAAGCACTGGAGAATTCTCATGTGAAACCTGGCTACTGGAAAAAGAAGTTATGGACTTACCATAACGTTCCATCTGTGTTGTCAATCTTTATTTATCCTTGACATATGGGACTCGGTTCTGACTCTCGGAACCAGCTCGGCTGTTATAACAGCTCGCGTGAGCCAAAAACTCCTGAGCTAAGTCCCTGCCTAGAATGCCTCTCTCTAGATAACCTCAGATCGAGCTTGCAGCTAAGGACAAGGAAAAGTACTGCTATAAACAGTGAAGAGGTTATGTCCAAGGTCATAATGAAGCAGCAATTAACAAAGACTAAAATTTCTTCCTTCAAAGAATATGAAGGAGGGAGAAGGATGGTAGGGTGTCAAGAATAAATGAAGATCAACAACACAGATGGAATATTATGGTAATTCCATAGCTTCTTTATCTCATGTTGTCAATTTTCATTGATTCTTGACTACCTTATATCTTGGGAGGTCTTATGGAAGGATATTCCTGTGCACCACAGAACCAAATGACGCTCTTCCCCTGGAGACCAAATCCCTTTTGAATTGAGTTATAAAGGTATGTGGAGAAGCCTAAGTCGCGGCTGCACATATGCCATCCATGGAAGCCTTAGAGTGGAAAACAGCAGACGTGGCTATAGCCCTTGTAGAGTGCGCTTTAACTTGGGCTGTTAGTTGGAGGTTTTTCTTAGTGCAGATAAAGGTTCTGCATTCTCTTAACCATTTAGAAAATGTGACCCTTGAATCTGGTTTACCAATGGAAGGACCTGAAAAGGAAACAAATAACTGGTCCAATTTTCTGAAGTCTTTAGTTCTGTCAAGATAGAAACACAATTGCCTGTGAAAATCTAATAAATCTAAGCAGTATTCTCCCTTGTTAGAAAAATTAGGAAAGAATACTGACAATTCAATGGACTGATTAATTTTAATTTCGGATACAAGCTTTGGAAGAAAGGCTGGATTGGTTCTTAGTGATACCCTGTCTTTATGAAAAAATCAAATATGGAGGTTTTGAGGATAATGCAGGAATTTCTGAAATCCTTCTAGTAGATGTAATGGGTACTAAGAAAATGGTCTTCCATGAAAGAAATTTCAAATCACAGGTAGACGCTGGCTCAAAGGTGGAACAGACCAAGGACTGTAAAACCATAGTGAGACCCCAGAGAATGAGAGGTTCCCTATAAGGAGGCTTTAATCTTAAGGTTCCTTTCATAAAATCCTTGCATAGCCTATGTGAGATTAACAAATATTCTTCAAAACCATTATGAAAATTAGAAACAGCAGCAAGCTGAACTTTGATGATAGAAGATGAAGCTCCTTGCTGAAGCAGCACAGACAAAAATTGCGACACCTTTTCAACTAGTGTTGAAAAGGGATCAAATCAATTATCATGTGCCCAGAAAGATAATCTTTTCCATTTGCTGAGGTAGAGTTTCCCAGTGGAAGGTTTATGGGAAGATAATGGCATTTTTCAAACTGGGGAAGATAAGTTATTTTGCCTGGCAATCAATGGAACTGGAGCAACCAAGCTGTAAGCTTGAGGTTTTTCAGACTGGGATGAACTAGTCCCTGAGGATGGGACAGGAGGTCTGGGTCCGGCTCCAGAGTCCATGGAGACTGAAGTAGGTAAGGCCAAAGAAAAGGGAACCAGACTTGGCAAAGCTACAATGGGGCAATGAAAATCACCCTGCTCTTCAACCTTTAAGAAGAGGGGTATTAGAGGAATGGGGGGAAAGACATAGAGTAGTCCTGAGGGCCAATCGTGAAGGACAGAATCTCTTGGGGACTCCCCCTGAGTGAGGATTAGGGCAAAGTAGCTACTGCACTTGTTGTTTTGGGGTGATGCAAATAGGTCACTGCAAGGCTGGCCCAAGTGACAGAAAATCTTCTTTGCTACTCTGGGATTGAGAGACCAGTTATGAGGCAGAAGGATGCATCTGCTCAATTTGTCTGCTATCAGGTTCGATTTCCCTGGGATGTGCGTTGCTATCAAAAAGCAGTTTGAAGACATTGCCCATTGCCACACTCTGAGGGCTTCACAACACAGGGGGGGTAAGACTTGGTTCTTCCTTGTTTGTTCATGTACCAGACTAGTGACATGCTGTCTGACTGAATTGCAATCATTCCTAAAGGGAGGGCAGTTTGAAAGGCTTGCAGTGCTAAGAGCAGTGCCCTCAGTTCCAGAACACTGATATGCAGGGTGGCCTCTATTGCGGACCAATTCTTAGGATGGGCTGAAACAAATGGTCGGCTCAAAGGAATCTCCTCAGATTCCATCCACCAAGATAAATCCTTCTTGCAACAGTTGGCAATTTAGATGAGGTGATTCAGGAGATGAGTGAGGATAGACCATTGGGAGGCCAGAAGCCAATGCAAAATTCTCATGTGGAACCTTGTTAGCGGTACTAATGTGATGGCCGTTGCCATGGATCCTAGCGCCTGTAGAACTAGTAAAGCTGGAACATTGTCATTGGATAGAATAATGTCCACCTGAGATCTTATTTTCTGCAGTCTGCCAAGAGGAAGGGAGGCTATGCAACAGGTCGTATTCAGGCAAGCTGCTATGAACTCCAATTGTTGGGATGGACTTAATTGAGATTTGGCATGAGACTGTTCCATTTAGACTAAATCCCTCTCTGCAGACCACTTCAACAGTCTTCCCTTTAACAGTACCTCCTTGCTTTCCTGTATCTTCCTAATTATAATCTTTTCTACTCTCATTAATAACCCCAGCATATTTCTCCTTCTCTTTCTTATACTGCTTTATAACCATTCTTCCTTCTTTCTCCTGAAAATAATCATTGTGCTAAGTCATTAATTTTGTCATGTTGTATTACATTATATTATATAAACTCATGAAGTTATTAGCTTACTTACATAAAAATATAACTAAGGATGGAGACATCCATCCTAACCCAGGCCCATCCTCTACCCCAAGCTCTACTAGCCCACCACCTACACTCAGGCCTTCTAACTCCCTCCTGATTTGCCACCTAAATATAAGAAGCCTAAACAACAAGGTATATAATCTGCATGCCCTATTAGCAGCCTACCTCCCTGACATACTGTATCTAACAGAAACCTGGCTAAAGCCATCAACCAAAGATAATGAGATCTTGCCAACTGGGTATAATATACTCAGGGCTGATCGCACTAAGACAAAGGGAGGTGGGGTAGCCGTGCAATATAAAAGCACACTTAATGTCACAGTTGACCCCATTCAACCATCCAAAGTCTCCAATGTTGAAATAGTCTATCAAACTACAACTCAATATACACAAAAGTGTAAAAATAATTGGTATTTACATCCCCCTGGCAACAACTCTGACACATTGAAGGACATTCTTAATTGGATATCTACCAACTACCCTCAAGAAACTATTGTTCTGGGGGATGTTAATATTGACTGGAACTCATGTTCATCAGACTCCTCCTCCACCCATATTAACCTCCATGGATTCTCACAGACTATATCTTCCTCCACCAGAATAGGTAAACCTAACCAAAAAGAGAGTATCATAGACTGGATACTTATCAATAGTCATCCCCATACGTACATGTCAGGGACCCTCCTCAATGACCTTAGTGACCATCTCATCACATACATAATTAAATACAAGACAGTCAGCACTCAACTGCCCATCTGTAGGTCTGTCAGAAGCAAGAGGAATTTTGTACCCACAAAATTCCAAACCAAACTCAAATCATGTAATTGGTCAGATCTAAAACACCTTCCCCTTGACGAGGCAGTAACATATTTTAATACTAAATTCCTTACCATACTTGATTCTCATGCTCCGAAACAGTCAATCAGAACTAAAACAAAAATCACCCCATGGCTTTCAAAATACTCCAAATCTAAATTCATACTCGGAAATAAAGCATGGACCAAGTGGCATACTACTAAAGCCCCCCTAGATCATATTAATTTCCAGCAGCTAAGGAATGTGACTAATAAAGCCATCATACTTGACAAAAAAAAAACTATTACTGCCATCAACAACAGAAACATCAAAATAACCCTGAAAAGTTTTGGGCAGGTATAAATAATCTTCTCCACCCAGGTCAATCCTCCACTCCTACCCCAGCAGCATTTTGTCATAAAAGCTCGGTAGAATTGGCAAATACCTTCAATCGTTTCTTTACCGAGACTATCCAGTCCTTGGCCAACCAACTAACTACTACTTGCTCTTCAGTAAATGATCCTATACCCAACTCGCTACTCTCTTTTAACCTCTAACCAGTCTCCACATCCTTCATCCAATCCTTACTGAAAAAACTAAAGCCAACTACCCTCTCAGCAGACCTTCTCCCAACTGAATACCTGCAAAAAGCTGCAGATGCCATAGCATACCCCATCTCGATCCTTAATCAATCAAACCATAACAGAAGCCACAATCCCCTCAATCTGGAAAATATCCTACGTTATGCCACTCCATAAAGGTAGCACATCTACAGAACTATCTAACTATAGACCGATAGCCATATTGTCAACACTTGCCAAAATCATGGAGAAGTGTGTGTGCAAACAACTCCTATACTATCTCATCCAGAATAAACTCCTGACCAACTCACAACATGGATTTAGACCCCATCACAGTACATCTACTGCCCTCTCTTTTACCAATGTGATTAACCAAAACCAGAATAACAACAAAATATCTTCAGCCCTCTTTCTGGAACTGTCCAAAGCCTTCGATATGGCTAACCATCAGCTACTCATCCACACTCTGAAAACCTTATCCTTAGATAACCAAGCTCTCCAATGGTTTCATGCCTAGCTCACTGGTAGACAACAAGCAGTGCTGTGGCAGAACAAGCTCTCCTGTCTGTTGCCTAATACCATAGGAGTTCCTCAAGGCTTCATATTAGGACCTCTTCTCTTTTCAGTCTTTATTAATGACCTCCATGCAGTCATCCCAGATGCCACCTGCATTCAATATCCAGATGACTCTACACTAGTATGTTCTGACACCTCTCCAATAAACCTACTATCAACAACCCAGCATACATTTACCATAGTTGAAAACTGGCTCTCTGTTTGTCACCTGATCTTAAACCCAAACAAAACCAAACTACTACTCTTCTCCCCAACCCATAAATCCTCTACAACATCCTTTACCATAAAATCTAACAACGGCACTATCATCTCCCCAGACCTCTATACAAAACTTTTAGGAGTAACTATTGACAACAATCTTAGATTCGACATGCATATTAACCAAACCATTAAATCCGTAAACAAGAAACTTGGGTCACTTTATAGGATAAATCTTTCCTAACTCCAAAGGCTAAAGCAACCACTGCCCGCTCACATCTTCTCTCTAGCCTTCTTTATGCCTCTCCCGTGCTTACTAACCTTAACAAATTTGACCTTAACAAACTCTCTAGTTGCTATAACCATATCGCCAGATTTGCAACTGGCATGCCCTATAGGACACACCACTGCCTTAACCTAAAAAACCTTGGCTGGATAGAACTGCCAAACCTTCTCCAGCTAAACCAACTTATAGAGGCATTTAAAATTCTCAAACAACCTGACAACACCCATGCACTGAAAAATATAATCATTCCTTACACCAATCTAGGCTTTCTTCGCTCATCAAATAGGCTGCTTGTCCAAACAATAAAGTCCTATAATTCAGGGGGTGATTTACTGTTTGCCAGTGCCATAGGTAAAATATGGAACTCCCTCCGTCCCAACCTTACTCTTACTACCTCCTTAGCCCAATTCAAGAAGAGTCTAAAACTTCATTTTAAGTCACATTGGCTTTGTCCATGCTCCAGCCCTGATTAGCTCTTTTCCTTTAAACCAGGGTATAAATTTCCTCTGGCTCACCCAAGTGGAGATGCTAAACCTTTTAATTATGGAACTGATCTAACTCTATACTTGTTTGACTGAATCTGACCATATTGTAAATGTTCACCTGAGGTAAGGGGCCTGTAACCCCAATTCGATCTATGTATAGAAACTAAACTCATAATCCATATTTGTCATATCTTAAGCTGGCATGTTTGTAAAAGTCTGTAATAGAATTTCTGTATTTGGTCTAACTATATCTAGGATGTTTGCAGAAGTCTGTAAAATTGTTTTCCTCACACATATTTTACTATATGTAACATTTTGCTAATGTATCTATGTTGGAGCTTTTCTGCCCGGGCCTCTACTGAAAATGGACATGTATCCAGTTGGACTATCCCACTCAACAAATGTAAAATAAATAAAATAAAATTATGGACACATATGGATGCTCTACAAATGCAGGAGGGGCTCAAGGCTAGGCCTTTTTTTCTGAGGCTCCTGGCATGTGGGAGCAGCAAAGGCTTTAGCTAGTATGCAGAAGCCATGGAATGAGAGGTGCACATTGTCCTTAGCAAAGCAAGAAGGACTGTCCAGCATCACATCCTAGGCTGGCACATACTAAATTCCACCTGGAATGACACTGGCTATTTAGCCAATTGTTTAAGCTATTCATCTTTCCTGTGTACTTTGGCAACATTCTTGGAGATGGAAGGATTCTACTCAAGACCACAATCTTAACTGCATCTGTGACAAGCATGGAGAGTTATGTCTCTTTGCACTTCCCAAAGGCTTTGCATGCCAAGTCATTTCCCCCCACATGGACCACCACTGCCTTGGGGCCCTTGAGATGTTAGAGATCCTGGCAACTTTAAGACAGCTGAATGTCAGCCTGTTCTTGTCCAACTTAGTGAAAGATGAATCTGTGTGTCTGACTATGCAGCTACTGATTACTATGATGTTTTAATTTGTAGTATGATTTGGACTATGCTTTGGAGTAATGGATTTAAGATACTTTATGTCCTGGTGACTACTGTAGATATACCAGTGAATGATGTGGTATGTGGCTTTCACTGAAGCCTAGTCCTAATGGGTCTAGGAGGTTTAGGCAAGGACTTTTTTACAGCTTCAGCACATGATAATTTAGTATATGTTTGAGTGAGTGCTGTTGAACAGTGTTCCTCACACACAGACTGTTTTTTTTTTTCAAGAAAGTAGCCTCCATCTTATTTAAGTACTTGCCTTTCTCACAAATATAACGGATTTTGTTGAATAAAATTTTATTATCTGTAAGCATCAGGCAATTAATATCAACTGCTTTGAGGCTGGCAATGGAGGAAAGATAAGCAGGTTCTCCATCCATTTTAGTCAAGGGAATTAGAGTTTATTCACAAATAGCTGAATAGTTAATATGCAGAGGATAGAAATTTTATTTACTTAATTAAAATTCTATTTTTTATTGCAATTATTTTAGTTAATGCTTTTTTGTATGGAATGTGAATCTACTTCAATAAATGTTCGCTTACACTGCAATTACATTAATATTTTTATACATTCATTCATTTATTTACTTATTTTTGTGTAGAGGAGCACAGCCATACTGAATGGGATATGGCCAGTTGTTTATCCAGTTGAACTACACAATATTTAACTTATGCGGTTCAGCCTAGGAGTTGTATTAGTGTAATACTGAAAATGAAATTGCCTGCTTCCACCTAGTAATGGTTCGCGTAATGCCTCATGCAGTGTATAAACAAACAGGAAAAATGAAAGAACAAATGAAAATACATTTAGGGTTTTAGTCAATAATGCTAACTTTCTCTACACTGCAGCAAATTATCCTCTGCCACAGAATAACAAACCAATAGTTCATAGACAGCTTACAAACTTATTCAAAGCAGGCTGTGGCTATATTAATTTACAGCACAATTTAAAGCAGACAAAATTGATTATAACAGGCAAAAATGCTTTTACAACATTAAGGGATAGTGTACAGCATTTCAAACTGTCAAGGGGCTGTAAATGCATCAGAAAATTAGCTTTCTCAGTAAAACAAATGAAAGATACAATAAGGCTTTGAAAAATAACCGTTTTTGAAAATTGGGAGTTATGTACTTACCATAACTTGGCATTTGTGTTGTTCTTTCTCATTCTTCCTCACTGATGGGTTACGGCACCAATTCTTGGATCTGACTCGGCCACATTTTCCAGACTTCAGACCCGAATCTTGAACTCCTCCCTCTTCCCATAATGCAACACAATACCACTGACTGCTCCAATTGAGTTTGCTGCCTATGTCTACTGATTTATAGAGACAGAACAGAAAAGAAAAGGCTATGACTGAAACCTTAGAAATCAAGGTTCCATAATGTTTAATATCCTGCTAGAAGACATAAGGCCAGGGGATGGCTGGGAGGGAAGGTAAGGAAAATGAGAAAGGACAATACATATACCAAGTTATGGTAAGTACATAACTCCTAAATATGATGTTGTCCTTCTCATTCTTCCTCACTGATGGGCAGAGTCCTGAGCTACGTAATTCTTGGGACGCCTTCAAGGAAAGATGTGCCACCACACTGTCAAACCAAAGGAAGGTTTGTTTCTGGAAACAATGCCCAGTTTGTAAAGCATCACAAGAATATGAGTAAAGAAACAAGTTACTCTATGAGAGGTATCAAATGAAGTGCAGTAGGAAGGTTAATAAAGTAGTCATAGAATGGATAGAAAGCCCCTACGGAGCTAGGACAATTTTAAACCATTTGTAAAAGAATCAGCAGAGTACAGTTAATAATTTAATTGAATGGGATTACATTTGGGACTGCTTAACCCAAGTGGTTAGAAGAAAAGGGAAATAAACCACTGGTCAGGTTTTCTAAAAGGTTGGTGCCCCTAAAAAAATATAAATAATTGAGGATTCAAAAAGGATGATAAATATTGATTAACAACTACACTGATTCTTATTTTGCACTATAAAGGGAGTTCTCATGGAGAAGGCAGATGAAATGGCCATTGGTCTGGTAGACTGGGCTTTGGGAGGTTGAGGCCATTGCAAATCCTTTAATAAATAATTAATTGAAATACTATCTGTAATCCATTCAGGTACTGAGACTGGAGCCCGCCTGGCCTCAGGGAATGTGTGAAGGAGATATAGTTAATCCAATTCTCTGAATTTCTTTGGAAGTACTCACCATTATAGTGATGACTTGGAAAGCAGACCAATAGTTGAATAAATTTCATGGCTGCTTTAGACATAAACATAGGAAAGGTTCAGTTTATTAATAGTAGAGAACATTTTGCTTTCTCCTTGAAGGGACTAGCCAGAAAAAGGGGGGATAGTAGCTGAGAGAGAGGACCAATGCACGAAGAGGAAATCTAAATAGGCAAGTTACTAGTTAATTAATTAATTAATTTACTTATTTCACATTTGATTACCTGGAAAGGCCGACTTGGTGAACAGAACCTGTTTTCATCAGAGGCTCAGGGAGAAACATTGCAAAGACATGCAAATAAAATATTACAAGCAATGAAAGGTAGAGGTTCTGAACATGCTGACTAACATCACAAAATGATGGAAGCTTGCCTGCACTGTCTTACAATCACTGAGAAAAAGAGACACCATTCGGCTAGTTTTTAGGACATGGAGATCAGGATGCTAGATCTTCTAAGGGAGATATAAGAGCTCCCAACTGGGCTCCAGAATCCATGGAAGGTATCCAGGTAAGAATCAAGAGAGAGAGAGACCATGCTATATGAGTCTAGCCATACCAAAGATGATGAGAGAGCTCTATGACTTGCTGGCTTTGCAGACACTCTGACATCAATGGTAAATTTGTAGAAACATAAAAACAGGCCTAGAGTAAACTAGCATCTGAAGGGACAATTAGACAAAGGTATTTGTTGCATCAGCAGTTACGGGGGAAAGAAAGAAGATCCTGTTAAGGTTTGCCCCAATGGCTACAAATCAGATTGACAACCGACTGAGGGGTCAGTCATGAGGAATCAGACTAGATCTATTGATGCTGTCTGGCAAGGTGTTCGACTTCCATAGTATGTGTGCTGTAGCTAGATAAATTACAGAAATAACCCATTGTCACAAATTTATGGCCTCTCTATACGAAGGGTAAGATCGTGAACCTTCCTGTTTGTCATCGATAAAAATGACATTAGCAACTGGTGTTATAGAAGTAGATAGGGTAATAGGGACACTTGCAGAATTAACCTCGCTGGTTGGAGACAGAAGCGACAGCATGTTCTACCTCATAATTTCTAAATGATGTGAGGGAGTGACGAAGCAAAGATGCTATCTGGTTTGTAGCATTCCAGTCAGAACTTATGAATTTCAATTTTGCATCGGCAATAGACTCAACTTTCCAGAATTATAGTATTGGCCAGAAATCTGGAAACTTAAGACAGGTAAACCTCAGTGTGTAATAGTTGTTACCTGGTTGAAGTAGTAGGGAGGCAATTGTTGGGTTACGGAAGCCACCTGCAATTCTCTGAACCACAGGTGAGAGTTGCTAGTGCCATGTGTATGGAGAAACATTGTGGGAGTCATGTTAAGTCTACAGGGCAGAGCTCCGAACTGAAAATAACTGGCTCCCATCGGGAAGCGCTGATAGCTCCCAGAGTGCCTGTTTAAACTGATGCAATAGTAAGTGTCCCATCAATGTATACAGCACATGCAATCATCCTTGACAAGAACAGCAGGATGGACTGAGCAATGACCATCCGGGACTTAGGCTTTTAAAAAGGGAAAAGGGAAAAATAATAACCTCTGGATATTATGTTTCTTAACCAGGCATATTTTGAAAAGCTGGTCCAGGAACCTAGGTATTGCAAACAGAACTCTCACGGACTGCTTTCAGAGATGGTTAGAGTCATATGGGAGAAATGGACTTTTCCCGTAAGCCATATACTCCAAGTTTAATGAAAGGGAGGAAGAACTTACTGGGGTTGAGATCATTAGTCAAGGTGGAATGCAAGTCCCCAAATCAAGCCTATAAACTGGTGTAGGGAAGAAATCCAGATCCCAAGGAGGTTACCATGGAGCCAAAAGAGGGCACAATGAATCTGACCTCTATGTAGGATTAAAGATACAGGTATGAAGCGAAAAACAGAATAAGTTCCAGTCAAGCAGTGTCAGGAAATCAGTGTTGACCCCTGCCCACAGAACACAAAATATGTTCCTTGTGCTGCCATGCCCTCTGACAGGAAGAAGGGAACCATACTTTTAAACCTCTTAACTCGAGAATCTGAATGAGAGCTCCAGGGGGTTGGTGGAGAAAGCCTTAAGATGCTAAAGAGAAAACCCATACAGTCTTGAGGCATGGGAACAGGTCTCAACCACCAGCTGAAGAAAACGACCAGAGAAGAATATGACGACTCTAGTATGAATACTTTTAGAATGAATGAATGAATGAATGAATGAATGAAAGGAAGAATAATGGGATGACATCAGGTCTACACAGATCAATAATTCGGGTCACCCTAAAGTCTTCCACAAAGCCACATAGCCTCATCCGTACATGTTAAGGAAGACAGGTTTTGTTCCAGAGCCTTTATGTTAGAGAGGAAAGGGGGACTTATAGTGGGGGTCCTGAGGGGGAGAACTGGGTACAAGAACAATTGAGCCTTAACTGCAAGAAGATCTTGTGTCTGCAGGTTCCTCACAAATCCTGAGTCAGACAGACCATAATCAGGGGAAACACCAGCACAAAGTATGATCAAGAGGAATGGGGGTAATAAAAAGGTAGAGAAACATTCCTTTAAGGTAACAGACCTGCTAGAGTAACACAATTAATATTACTGTGTGTTTTCCTTAAGTATATGAGAGCTGGATACCTGAGGGGGACTCGTTACAATAACAGTATTTATGTCAGCTGAAATTTTTAAAATGACAACAGAAATGGATGATGGCCGGCACCAGTTCTGTTGCTCTAGCTACCTTCTACGCTTAGGAGAGCAATGTTTAAAGTGACTGAGATAACCTGAGGGCTGAAGTCACCAAACAGTAACAAAGATCCCTATCCCTGACCTCAAAACATTTAGAAAAGTACATTTGGATAATGGATTTGGATCAGAAGTCATTGGCTCTGAGGACAGTTCTGTTCCCTCTGGCAATCTGTCAGATTCTGGGCTTAGGATCTGAGGAGATTTTGATTGAATTTTTATTTTTTTTTTACACCAGAGACAGTCTCTGCTCCTGCTCCACAAGAGGGGATATCAACCAGCTGGATCTGAAGGAATGGCAGACAAGCAAAAGACTTCTGCTCCAAAAGAAAGCACTGCCAAAGTTGGATCTGGGGATCCAAGCATTGAAGTCAAGGAAGAGAGGCTGAAGAAAAAACTTCTGTCTCACAGGAAACCCTACAGTCAGTTGCATATGGAGACCAGAGTCCGATGAAAGGGAAGACCGATGGTAATCCCACTGGACCAGACCTGACAGGTTCAAGAGAGAGCAGGGAAACTGGAGGAGGCCTTAGGAGCTTTGGATCTGAGAGACTGGGTCCGAAATCCTTCAAGTAATTCTGAACCACTTTTGTATCATTCAGTATGGATCCGGTGACTTAGGATCCCAGTAAGCTGGCTGCAATCAGTACTGGTCCGAAGACTTAGAATCTGTTATGGCTGGCTTCAAATAGTACTGATCCAAAGACTAAGGATCTGGTGAAGCTGGCATACAAGTTCTGAACTTTAGAAAGACCAAGCCTGTCAGATCCATGGAGGAGTTGGGATCTAAAGAGAGGTCCTCGCAACTTCAGATCTGAGATCCTTTGTGGAAGTTCCATTATTCTTTCTCTTTTTTTTTTTTTTTGTTTAAAGGGGGTTGAGCCCCTAACAGAACAGAAACATTTCTGGGAGGTCATGATGTAAGCAATTTTAAGCACCTCTGACAGACTGAAAATTTGGAGGTTGAAGACAAGACTGTAATCATTATAGGACCTTTGTTACCCCACACTGCCAGATTAAGACCGTAGAAGAATAACTCCTGAAGCACTGGTAAGGGAGAGCAAATACAAAGACTGTGAAATGCAGAAAGTAGATGACTATCTATACAGCTGGCCACTGATGGTCGCAGTGAAAAATAAGCACTGTGCCTTTAAAGGAGAGGTAGCAAAGAAAGGACAGAATTATCAGAAGACTGCTACAGAGAGGGATGGAAAGGAGACAAATCTCTCGAAAAACAAAGACGGAAATCACTGCTCTCTCCAAACATGTAGCAGTTTAAAAAGGAATGCTATTAACTGCAGAAAAAGAGTCAAAACTTCCCTTGTTTTAGTTTTTAATTGCATACAGTCGCAGTAGTTAAACGGAAGCAAGTAGACTGAGTTAAACTCCAAAGCAAAAGTGGCGCACTTTAAAGTACACAGTTTTAGCATGGTAAAAACATCTAAGAACTCCAAAAAAAGAAAACAATAACCTAAAACAGAGACAGAATGTATTAAGAGAATGGGAAGATGCTAGAAGTAAAAGAAGTCCTTACCCCTCTCATCAGTAAAGGATTAAGTATAACACAAAAAAGATTCCCAAAAGAAAAAGCTAGATAGAATAACAGGGAAATTAAACAATCTAGTGGCTACCAGCTGTACAGGGAGGAAAGAAGAGTTAAGCAGTAACCAGGAAAGCCTGTAGACAGGAAAAAAAATAGAAAATTTATACAAACAAACCTTCTAACATCTCAAGACTTGAAATCATCCGTCTGACCACACTAGCGGCAAATGAGATCTGGGGAGTCAGAGGTAGTGTGTTACATTATGGGAAGAGGCAGGAGTTTGAGATTAGGATCTGAAGTCTGGAAAATGTGGCCAAGTCCGATCAGAGGATCAGATCAGATCCATAAGCCATCAGTGAGGAAGAATGAGAAGGACAAAATCATATATAACAGTTTTTATGCTGAAAATGTGGCTAACTGTAAGTTCAGCTGAAACAAATACTTTCAGACTTTTTTGTTGCAAGATGGAATAAAAATTCCAATTTAGCTCTCACTCTGTACATGTGCTCAGAGGGACATCATGCTGAAGACTTTGGATAGAGACAGCAAGAAGCAGCACTCTGCAATGTATAAGCAAACAAGTAAAATGAAAGAACCAATGGAAAAAATAAAACAGCCAGGGATTCAGACAACAGTGCCAACTCCCTAGAAACAGCAGCAAATTAATCTCTGTCACTAAATACCCAACTACTACTAGCTCCTAGACAGCTTACAAACTCAGCCAAAACTGGCAGTAAATGTAAGATAGATAGACCACTAGTACTCAAGCATGAAGAGAAAGAAAGAATTACCTGACTAATATGAATGTACCTGACAGGCACAGAGCCTTGAAGGTAGGAGGTCACAGAACTCCCAGAAGTATTCAATGTTAAAGTCATAAAAAGACACAGGAAAAGTAACCATATAATCCTGGAGAAATAGTTAAACAAGTAATGCATGCTACCAGTTATCCTTCACTTCTTAAGCAGCTGCATTTATTTTTATTCTGTCAGAAAGACTTCAATGTCTTTCTATAAACAGTAATGTTGGTGACATTCCTGATTTCTTCAGCGACATTGTTCCAACAGGCACATAGTCTCAGAAAAGAAGCTTTCAGCAGCAGCAAGCTTAAAAGGAGGTCTAGCTAAAGTCAAGGCACTGAAATAGCTAAGGGTCTAAAACTTGTTCTTTGTGCAACAACCTTGTTTAAACAGGTGGCATTACCTGTTCTGTCATATTTTAAAGGTCAGAGAATTTAGAAGTAGCTGTGTCCTAGCAATGACTGGTAGTCAGTTACATTTAAATAATATTATACTATGGAGTTCCATACTGTTGGGACAGATGCACAAATCTCAGTATGTACATTACAGCAAAGAGGTATTGTAAGAAGACAGCAGAGAGATGATCATGTATGCATATCTGAATCTAGGAATAAGAATGCTAATGTCTAGGACACATCTTGCTTCTGTTGAAATCCTTATTTATAAAAAAAAAAAAAAAAAAAAAATGCTCACTATTGTATCATTATGTAGATTACAGGAAAGATTTGGTTTCAGAATGAGACGAACACATTTTTGGGAAGATGTTGCCAGAAGAGGAGATTGTGAAGAGTCACAAATAAAAGTATTGATATTATTCTTTATTATCTCCATGAAGCCCTGAAGAGTATGAAGTTAGATTCAGAGATGCTGATAATGAGCATTTAGTGGTCAACCAGTTCCATATATACGTGTAATATTCCTGTAGAGCTCTCTTAACTGTCTGACTGCTTCTGCCTGACCCAATAAAAACTAGGTTGTCTGCATAAAAAATTCAATTAGTTTGTGGGAGTTCTCATGGAAAAAGAAGTTATGTACCTGCCATAACGTTCCATGTTAGTTGTCTTCATCTCGCATTCTTTCTTGCTTGTTGGGATTGGAGCCGATCCTCGGCTCAGACTCGGCCATCTTCTATAGATCGAGAGCTGTTTACTGGCTCGAGGCTACCCCTTATCCCATGATGCCTAGCGCTAGCTACCCAGATCTTGTTTGTAATAGCTAACCCCAGACATAGCCAGAGAATCAACCTGTCCAAACAAACAGGTTGAGCAAACCTTTAATACTCTCTCAGTCAGTAGAGGAAACAAATCAGAGAAAACTCAGCCAGTGAAACCAGAACTCCTCTCGGTCCAATAGGACAGGGTGACGGAGGGTGGGACGCAAGAAAGAAGGCGAGATGAAGACAACTAACATGGAATGTTATGGTAGGTACATAACTTCTTTATGTTAAGTTGTCTATCTTGCCTTCGTTTCTTGCTTGTTGGGACAGCGTCCCACTACGATCCTGGGTGGCTCACTGGAACAGACTCTTCAGAACAGTGGAACCAAAGCTAGCTCTACTCCTGGAGACCATGTCTAACTTGTAATGAGAAACAAAAGTATGAGGATTTGCCCACGTGGCAATGGCACAGATAGAGTCCATGGGCAACCTAGCCTGGAAGGCTACAGAGGTAGCCAAAGCCCTAGAAGAATGACCTTTCGGTTTGATAGACAACTCTTTGTTTCTTAGTTGATAGATGAAGGTAATAATGTGAGACAACCACCTGGACAGAGTCACTTTGGAAACTGGAAGAACCTGTTTGCCCCTAGCATAGGAAAGGAAAAGTTGGTCCGACTTTCTTATATCCTTCGTTCTATGCAGGTAAAAACGTAATTGTCTATGAACATCCAATTGGTGTAGTTTGTATTCTACCTTGTTGGTGTGGTTAGGGAAAAACACAGGGGGGTCTATAGATTGGTTTAGGTTATTCTCCGAGCAGACTTTCGGAAGAAAGGAGGGATTAGTTCTCAGAGCAACTCTGTCCTTATGAAAAAGTAGGTACGGAGGACGAACACTCAGTGCCTGAAGTTCCAAGACACGTCTGGCTGAGGTAATAGCTACCAGAAAGAGAGCTTTCCAAGATAGGAACTTAATGGAGCAGGATGCAGCTGGTTCAAAAGGGGGCATAATAAGGTCCCAATGAGGAGGGGGATCTCTTACTGGGGGCCTACGGAGAGTAGTCCCTCTGAGAAAGGCTTTACACGGCTTATGAGACATAATGTTTAGATTAAAAAATCCAACATGAAAATTAGAGATGGCCACTAGTTGAACCCTGATTGTGGCAGAAGCGGACCCGGAATGGAAAAGCTCTGTTAGGAACTCCAAGATTTCGTGTACTTGGGCTGAAAAGGGATCTATGTTCCTAGCTTCTGCCCAACAAGGGAAACGTTTCCATTTGCTAGCATAAGTCTTCCTAGTGGCGGATTTGTGAGAGGAGACAATAATCTCACACACGGCTGTGGAAATGATGGAAAGCCTGGCTAATGTTGGAATTGGATCAACCAAGCTGTGAGCTGAAGTGTTTGAAGGGATTGATGCAGCTCTCCTGATTTATGAATCAGTAGTTCTGGAATGGGATCCATAGAACAGAGCTGCTCGATGAGGTAATGGTGCAGGAACGGAAACCATATCTGTCGAGGCCAGTAGGGGGCAATGAGGATCATTTTTGCAACCCAACGGAATAGCTTTCTGTATGAGTTTGGGTGTAAGAGGGAATGGAGGGAAGGCATAAAGAAGTCCCTGGGGCCAATCGTGGACTAGAGCATCTCTGGGAGGGTGACCGGGAAGCGGTAAAAGGGAGAAGTAGTTGCTGCATTTGGTGTTGAAGGGGGTGGCAAACAGATCACAGCAAGGCTGTCCCCATTTGCGGAAGATCAGATCCGCTACTACCTGATTCAGAGACCACTCGTGAGGCATGAGAATAGCTCTGCTGAGCCTGTCCGCTATGATGTTGGACTTCCCAGGGATGTGCGTCACAATCAGAAATTGTTGGGAGGAAATCGCCCACTGCCAGAATCTGAGTGCTTCTCGACATAGGGGGTAAGACCTAGTTCTGCCCTGCTTGTTGATGTAGCACACCACTGACATGTTGTCCATTTGAATTGCAATGGTCCCAGAAGGGAGAGAGTCCTGAAGGGCTTGCAATGCTAGGAGCACAGCTCTCATCTCCAAGACATTTATGTGCAGGTGGTACTCGTGAGGCTGCCAAGTGCCTTGGACTGTCCTGACCTGATAATGCCCCCCCCCCACCCTATCAGTGAGGCATCCGTGGTCACTGTGGCAACCGGAGGGGACTGAATGAAGGGTCTGCCCTGAGTCACTAGAGAGGAGACCATCCACCAGGAAAGGTGTCTTTTGCATGCTTCTGTAATCATGATCATATGAGACATGGGGAGCTGTTGGAAGGACCCACTGTGTGAATAGAAGCCACTGAAGGATTCTCATGTGAAAACGGGCCAGAGGTATCAAAAGAATTGCCGCTGCCATAGAGCCTAGGGTTTGAAGGACATACCTGACTTGTACCCTTTTTCACTGCATGAGGAATTGAACCTGCTGGCGAATTGTGGACACCCTGTCCAAAGGTAGCTTTGCGTACATGCTCCTTGTGTCTAAGTCTGCTCCTATATAAGTAATAGATTGACAGGGCAACAATGCAGATTTTTTAAAATTTATAGTAATGCCTAGTTGAGAGCAAATTGAAATTGTGTAGTCCCTGGCTTGAAGAAGTTGATGCCTGGTAGTAGCAGTGAGGAGCCAGTCGTCTAGATATGGAAACACCTGGAATCCTTGACACCTCAGGTGAGCTGTGAGCACTGCCATACATTTGGTGAACACCATGGGAGCTGTGGTGAGACCAAAGGGCAGAGCTTTGAACTGATAATAACTGGCTCCCGGCCTGAAGTGAAGGTACCTCCTGGAGCGTCTGTCCATCTTGATATGATAGTATGCATCCTGGAGATCTATGGAGCACATCCAATTGTCCTGACCCAGAAAGGGTAGAATGGACTGTAGCGTGACCATCCGAAACTTTGTTCTTTGAACAGACTTGTTCAGTCTGCTGAGATCCAAAATAGGTCTCCAGTCCCCTGTCTTTTTTGGTACCAAAAAGAACCTTGAATAAGTTCCGGATTCATATTGGTCTGCCGGGACTCCCTGGATGACTCTTTTTTTTCTAGCAGTTTTGAAATTTCTATAACTGCTTGGTCCCTCAGATATGCATACCTGATCATCTCTCTGCTGTCTTCTTAGAATACCTCTTTGCTGTAATATACATACTGAGATTTGTGCATCTGTCCCAACAGTATTGGGTGGAACATCCGAGGGGGACTTGTGTGATGGTAAAGGGGGTTGAAAGAATGGGATTCTGTAACCTCCGGATATGATTGAATGTACCCATTTGTCTTGCATTAGGTTTAGCCAGGCCTTTGGGTACATTGAAAGTCTTCCCCCGACTGCCTCCAGAGGCGGACAGTCGGGCAACACTTCAGGGATGTTGGAAGGGCTTGTCAGAGAAAGATTCTCTGCTGCCCTGATTCTGCGGACCCCCTCTGCCACGAGAGTGGCGTCTGTTATTATTATTTCCTCTTCTGCCCCTGGAGGAAAAATCATCACGTGTGTCAGGCGAAGCTCCCTTGGATTTGTGAAACAACATTTTCCCACTCTTCTGACCCTTGGGGTATGGTCTGGAAGGAATGGAAAAATGGACTCCCACAGCAGAGAGAGAGTCTTGCCTTCCTGCTCACACCTAGTGAGAGTGTGTTTCACCTGTGGTCCAAAAAGAAAGGAACCGTCAAAGGGAGTGTTGGTGAATGACACTCTAAAGGGTTCCGCAAAGTTACACAGCTGCATCCATGCATGTCTACGAAGTGCCACACCTGTGCCTGCAGCTCTACTCGCACCATCGGCTGCGTAGGAAATGAGCCTCATGGAGAAGTTGACTACTGAGTTAAGGGTTGCCAGCTGAGAAGCCACATTAGCCTGAGCCCCTTCAGCTGATGGATCCTGAAGGGTATCTCCAAGCTCTTTCAGGAGATCCCTCTGAAGCCTGGTGAAATAGCATAAGTAGTTCAGTGGCCTCATGGAGAAGGTCGCTGAAGCAAACATTTGCTTCCCATATCTGTCCATGGTCCTGTACTCCTTGTTAGGAGGATGGACAGAGGAAGAAGTTTCTGCTAACTCCTTTTTAGTGGCTGCTGCTGCCACCATGGCATCCACAGGAACACCCTTAGCAAGGATCTGCTTGTCTAGGGGAGCAGTGATAAACTTGCTTGGCCTCCTCGGGGTTGGTTCCACTGTATCCGGGGCTGACCAAGCCCTTCGAGCCACCACTGACATTAGTGGATCAAAGGTGGAGAAACCCAGGAGGTGGAAGGTCGGGAACTGAACGCATCCAGGAATATGGATTCATCCTCGGTAGGGGCAAGGGTATTCCAGTTCCCCCTCTGTTTAAGCATTTCTAAAATGCCCACAAAGGAAACATCTTCAGAGGGGGATCTCAAGGACCCTTCCGATTCTTCGAAATCCGTATCTGAAATGACAGACTCGGGGGAGTCAATGTGCTTTCTCTTGCACTTCTTCTTCCGACGGGGCTCCTTTGAATGATCAGGAGAGGCCTCGGAGGAAGAGGAAACACCCAATGGGGTGGTCTGGAGTGCTGGTTCCCCACGCTTGGGGTCTGGAGGAGGGACAGATGTTGACGCAGGCACTTCGGGGGACGGAGCCAGTGGGGTCGAAGGTGAAGCTGACTGGGAGGCCAGCACACTCCTCATGACCTCGAAGGCATCCCTGCCATGATGCAGAGAAGGCTCCAGCTCGGAGGAGACCAGAATCCTCCTCCGCACCGAGGGAGATGCTCCGAGGCCGATGTAGGAGCCGAGCTCACCTGTGCCGACGCTCCAAGAGGGAGAGCGGGATCGGACAAGGGTCCGATGCCACTCGCCCCCTCGGAGCCGACGAGGGAGTCTCGGCACCCAGATCCCTCGATGGAAGGCACCATCGATGGGATCAGAGCTGATGACGGATCCGAAGGAGAAATCGTAATCTGAGCTGATGGTTCCATGACTCAAACCCCAATAAACTCCGGGTTCGAGCTCAATGGAGTCGGAGGAAGAACATCGATAGAAATGGACAGAGCCGACACCTGATGAGGAGGGCTGGGCAACATTTTGGCCAGTGTCTGTGACTTCAACAACCTACTGACCACTCTCTCCATGTCGTGGTCTGAGAGCCTAGAGGACCGAGAAGAATGTGAAGATCTATGACTATGGTCACTCTGCAAAAGGGGAGACCGAGGAGCCGAATGAATGGAGTCTAGCGAAGGGGACCTCGGCCTTTTTTGGGTCCTTGACGGTTCCGAGGGTACTAGTGGAGCCGACGAGGAAGCAGTCTCCTCGGTTCCAGCCGGGACCGAAGAGGTAGTAGGCAAGGTTGGGGCCAATGACGGCTCTGAGCTGGGAGCCAACGATTTGGCCGGTTTAGGGAATTTCACTGGCTGAGCCTTGGCCGGTGAATCCTGAGGCTTGAGAAGACCTCTCAAAATAAGTTTATTCTTGTGCTCCTGCAGAACTCTTGGGCTAAATACATGGCAGCTAGAACAAGAGTCCTACAGGTGCACTGCGCCTAAGCAATAGACACAAGAAGTGTGCCCATCTGTCAGAGACATCTTCTGACAGCATGAGTCACACTTCTTGAATCCCGACACTTTAGATTCTTTAGACATACCCTGTCAAAAAAAAATATCACAACACTAAATTACTTTGGCCAACAGGCCAGCACACTAAGAAGTAAAAACAGAACACCACCACAAAAAAAAAAAAAATGCAATATAAGATAGATTTTTTTTTTTTTAAGACTAGGTAGCCTCTAACTCAAATGGCTACCTAACCAAAAGACTAAACACTACTACAGGGGGGGAGGGGAGAACTCTCTAATTTAAATGAGTTCTAAGGGGGGGGGCTACAATACACTAGCTAAATCTACTAGTTATCGCTATAATATAACAACAATTACCCTAAAAAAAGCCCTAATCTGACAAAAAAGGCAGATTAATAAAGATATACAAGTCTGAGCCAGTAACCATGAACCTCGCAGCTGAAGCGGCAAACGAGATCTGGGTAGCTAGCACTAGGCATCATGGGATAAGGGGTAGCCTTGAGCCAGTAAACAGCTCTCGAGCTATAGAAGATGGCCGAGTCGGAGCCGAGGATCGGCTCCAATCCCAACAAGCAAGAAACGAAGGCGAGATAGACAACTTAACATCATCCTTTACAAAACGAGAGAAAATGAGTGGACAATATACAGAACCCTGGAGTAGTCCTGATGAAATGACACAGGTATCTGTTTGGGTATTTGGATCAGAACCCTAAATGTTTTTTGTAAAAGGTAACTTCTAAGTCATGAGATGACATTGCCAGAAAAAGACATATACTGATAGTATCAAGAAGCATGCTATGATTGGCTGTTTTGAAGACACATTTCATATAAAAAAAAATGTACCTGTAATGAGTTCACAATCCATGCTGCCATAAACTTGATTTGTAAAAGTACTAAAGTTAGGCCAGAGGATCATATAAACATACCTCATGGTCTGTCATTTAGAATGCACATTTATGCATATATTCCAAGATCTGACCATAGTCTAAATTTTTGAGTATTTTGGCTAACACAGAAGGTCTTTGGCTAACAAAGTTTGCAGATGACTGCAAACTAGGAGCCATAATCGAAACTCCTAACGATGTGGACAAACTACAAAAGGGCCTCACTGAGACAGATACCTGGTGTCAAAGCCATGGCCTGAAGCTCAATGCCAAAAAGTGTATTGTCATCCCCCTTTGGTAAAAACTCTGTACCCATGAACTACCACATAGCTGGTAGTCTACTTAATGCCAAAAATGTGATAAGAGACCTTGGGACACAGGTGGACAGTAGTGTCTCCTTTGATAATCACATCACCACAGTGGTCAGGAAATCCTTCTACATGGCTCATCTCATCACAAAAGGATTCTCATCCAGAAAAAAAGAGGTAATTGTTCCCCTCTACTCATCACTCATTAGACCTATTATAGAGTACAATGCCCCTTCTGGTATGTACCTCACAAGACATTTACAACAACTGGAAAGACCACAGAAATACCTCACAAAGAGGATTACTGGCCTCAAACAGATGTCCTATGCAGACCGTCTCAAAAAACTACAGCTTTACTCCATCGCATATCGCCTACTCAGGGGCTATCTCTGCCTAACATACAAAGCTATGTCAAACCCAGAGCTGTTGGACATGCTACACTTAAAGAAATCACAATCCCTCCGAGCTACACGCTCTAGGGACCTAAACCTTGTCACCACAATAAACAGAACATGCTGGAGGGACAGATTCCTGTCCCAGAGACTTCCCATACTCTGGAACAGACTACCTATTTATGTCAAACAGAGCTCCTCATTAGCACTCTTCAAGAAAAATCTTGATGATTGGATGGGAAATAGGAAATTCACCCCAGGGATCACTTCTGTGGCTCTGCTCGACAGGGGCACAGGAAAATAATTTTCTTGGGTGGCGAAAGCCAGGGTACATTTTTTGGCTAGGCTTATATAGGCCCTAGAGGCAATAGCCTAGTACCTACCTATGAACCTATGAACCTAAGAGAGAAAGGCTTGCATTTCATCTATACTCAGAGCCACACGTCCATGCAGCTACTTTTGGGCACTGGGTTAATAAGAGCACAATAAACTGAATAAAGCCTCTAGTAAGAGTTAATAAAGTTTGAAACACATGCCTAGAGTTAAAAGCAGGAGCACAGGACAGGGCAGCACTATCCAGTGTAAAATGCCATATTTTAGACTACATTTTTGACGTGACTGACATACTGCAAGTGTTGAAGAAGGCAGGAGTGTGGCATTGAATCAATAGAGATGGAGCCAGTTAACACAATACCCCAACCCATGTAGAAAATGGGAAAAAGGGGCTGATGATGATGAGGATGATGACATACTGCATGTAAATGGTATTCCAAATCGAAAGCCACATTCACAAACACAAAAAAGAAAAAAAATGTAATTAAACTTCACAGAAAATCCAAGCACCTATGCAATGTCACTAAACATATCACAAGCTTAAAGCTTTACAACATGAACAAAAAGTAGTGACAGAATAAGGCATCATTATAGCCAAATAATACATCAATATGATTATCAATGCATTCCCCAAAGTGAAGCTCTAATTCGAGATCATATAAACATACCTCATGGTCCACTGTTGTGCAACCCTGAAAATTTTCTATACAAAATTTCATGTACAGTCTGCAGAGATCCATCATAAAACTAGTTATAATACAATGTATGCAGTTTTACCATTAAACTAGCATCTCCAAAAGAGAAAATGTTGGCATTTCTGTTACAGAAACAGCCATGAGATTAGAAATGTCCAGTTATTTTACCCTCACATTTTTCCCTGGATATTTCCCAGACAGTAACAAGGTAGAGGGTTATTTATTACTGTTTGATTAAGTTCTTGCAAAAAAAAAAAAAGTTATGTCTTACCATAACGTTCCATCTGTCTTGTCGATCTTCACCAATCCATGACCGTGGCTTCAGTTCCGAATCTCGGAACCAAGTCAGCCGTTTACTTCAGCTCACGCTCTCCAAACTCTTGAGCCAGGCTCTACCCATAACGCTCCTCTCAGAGATTACCTCAGATCGAGTTTGCCAAGAAGTGGCAGTCAGACATGAAAAGTTATGGTTAAATGATAAGCATATCAACCGAGGCCAGATATGAGTCCTTAAAAAGAAAACTACCAAAGAACTAAATTTGGTCTACTAAGAGTCTCAATATGGGGGAAGGAGGGTGGAGATGTCAAGGATTGGTGAAGATCGACAACACAGATGGAATGTTATGGTAAGAAATAACTTCTTTATCTGATTTTGTCGATCTTCACCCAATCCTCAGTGGGACAGAGTCCCCAGTTAATTTAGTCTCGGGAGGTCTCACAGAAGAATATTCCTAAGCACCATAGAGCCAAAGGATGCTCATCCCCTTGAGACCTGATCCACTTTGTAATGAGTTTTGCAAGTTGTGAGTCCTTTAGAATGATAAATGAATGTAATGCAGTCTCTAAGCCATTTAGCCAAGGTAACCTTTGAAACTGGATTACCTAGATGAAGAGAAGAAAATGCCACAAATAGTTGGTTCAATTTTCTAAAATTTTTAGTCCTGTGAAGATAAAAACATAGTTGCCTGTGCACATCAAGTAAGTGGAGGGCATATTCTCCCTTGTTGGAAAGTTTTGGGAAAAAGACTGATAACTGTAGAGTCTGATTAAAAAGAAGTTATGTCTTACCATAATGTTCCATCTGAGTTGTTGATCTTCTTCCAGTCATCACTGATGGGTTCAGTTCTGAGCCCTCGGAACTGAGTCGGCCTTATACCAAGCTTGCATGCACCAAAAACTCTCAAGCTAAGCTGCTACCCACAATATCCTTTGCTCAGTTAGCTCAGATCAAGTTTGCATGCAATATACAGAGAAAGAATAAGCCAGAGGCCATCTCTGCACAGAAACCCTAATACACCACGAAGACCCAGAAGATCTGCCAGGAACCTTAGGAGGGGGTCGGTGGGAGGGTGTGATGACTGGAAGAAGATCAACAACTCAGATGGAACATTATGGTAAGACATAACTTCTTTATCTGAAGTTGTTAATCTTCTTCCTATTCATCACTGATGGGACCGAATCCCCAGCTACTTGGAGAACCTGGGTGGCCCTTATGGCAGAACATTCCTGAGAACCATTGAGCCAAAGGCCGCTCTTCCCCTGGAGATCAGATCCAATTTGTAATGCTTGATAAAAGTGTGGAGCTTAGCCAAAATGGCAGCTGCACAAATGTTATCCATGGAGGCCCTAGAGTGGAAGGCAACAGATGCTGCAATGGCCCTAGTTGAGTGAGCCTTGATTTGGCCCAGCTTAAATCCCTCCGTATGTGAATATGTGAAAGAAATGCAATCCCTGAGCCATTTAGACAAAGTAACTACTGCACCTCCCATTCTAGGGCATGCAAAGGAAATGTAAAGCTGGTCTGACTTGTGGAATGATTTAGTTCTGTCTAGATAAAAGCATAATTGTCCATGAACATCCAAGGAATGTAGGCAGTATTCTCCCTTGTTCAAGTAATTTGGGAAAAACACAGGGAGCTCAATGGACTGCTTAATGGAAAAGTCAGAAGCCACTTTGGGGTGGAAGGATGGGTTAGTTCGAAGTGATACTCTGTCCTTATAAAAGATCAGATAAGGGCTCTTGATACATAGCACTTGTAATTCCAAAATTCTTCTTGCTGAAGTTATAGCCACCAGGAATAAGGATTTCCAAGATAAGAATTTTAGGTCACAGGTGGCAGCCAGCTCAAACAGGGGCAGAGAAAGAGCCTGCAAAACCCATGACAAATTCCATGCCTCAACCGGCTGTCTAATGGGAGGCCTGCTGTGAAAAATACCCTTGAGGAAGGCTTTGCAAAGATGAGAGGAGATGAGTGGTACTCCTTCAGACCCATTATGGAAGTTAGAAATAGCTGCTAGATGGACTCGGATGGTAGAAGCTGAGGCACCTTTGTCAAACAGCTCAGCCAAGTAATGAAGAATAGTGGCCACGGGGGCTGCGAACGGGTCTAGCTCCTGATTACGTGACCAAATAGAGAATCTTTTCCATTTATCCTTGTAAACTTTTCTGGTGGATGGTTTATGAGAAGCCAAAATAATACCCCGAACAGGTGAAGAAAGGGTTTCTTGCCTGGCAACTAATGGAAGTGGAGAAACCAAGCTGTCAGCTTGAGGGTGGACAGATTCGGAGGAGTCAGCTCTTGTGGGTGAGAAATTAGTTCCTGACGAGTGTCTAGGATCCAAGGAGGTTGTAAAAGATGAGGTCAGAGGAAGGGAAACCACACTTGACGAGGCCAGAATGGAGCAATAAGGATCACTTTGCTTCTCAACCGAATCACCTTCCACAGAAAGAGGGGAATCAGAGGAATCGGAGGGTAAGCATAAAGGTGACTCGTGGGCCAATCGTAGACTAGAGCATCTCTCGGTGACTCCCGGAGAGGGAGAAAGAGGGCAAAGTAGCTGCTGCATTTTGCATTTGAAGGGGAGGCAAAAAGGTCGCAGCATGGCTGGCCCCAACGACTGAAAATTTCCGTCGCCACACTCGGGTTGAGAGACCACTCGTGCAGATAAAGTATGCATCTGCTCAGTCTGTCTGCAATCACATTGGAGCTCCCTGGGAAGTGCATTGCGATCAGGAAGTGGTTGGAAGCTATCACCCACTGCCAAATTCTCAAGGCTTCGTGACAAAGGAGGTAAGACATGGTCCCTCCCTGTTTATTTACTAGACCATGGACATGTTGTCCGACTGGACAGCAATTGTTCCGGATGGAAAAAGTGGATGAAAAGCTTGCAACGCTAACAGCACCGCTCTTAACTGATATGGTAATATGCATCCCGGAGATCTAATGAATACATCCACACACCCTCCTACAGATAGGAGAGGATGGACTGAATCATGACCATGCAGAAAATGGTCTGAACTACTGATTTGTTTAGATGACTGAGATCCAGAATGGGCCTCCAGTCCCCTGTTTTCTTTGGCACCAAAAAGAATCTTGAGTAGAACCCTGATCCACACTGATCTGAGGGGACCTTTTGGATGGCTTGTTTTTGAAGTAGCTTTTGTACGTAGGAAGCTGCCTCCTCCCTTTGACTGGGTGGAACATTGGAAAGGGATTTTGGAGGTCTTGGATAGGAGATTAGTGGAATATGGTAGCCTCTGTTAATGATTCTCTGCACACACAGATCGTTCGTAATGGACAGCCAGGCATCTTGGTGCAGAGAGAAATGTGCCCCGACTGCTTCCAGAGGAAAGCAACCGGGCAGCACCTCAGGAGTGCTGATATGGTCTACCTGAGAAGGAATCTCTGGAGCCCTCTGCCCCGAAAGGGGCATATTCCATTACTGGCACCCCCTCTGCCTCTAGAAGAGTCCTCACCACGTGCGTCTAAGAAAGGACCTTGAGACTTTTTGTGCCACATTTTTCCGCTCCTCTGGTTCCTGGAGAATGAACACTGAGGTTTGGAAAAACGTAGGCCAACGACAGACAAGGTCTTCTCGTCTTGCTCACACCTGACTAGTGTATCCTTGACCTTCCCACCAAACAGAGCCGAGGGCTCCATAGGGGCATTTAGAAAAGAAGACTTGAAGGAGTCCACGAGGTCACAGATGCGCATCCAGGAATGACATCTCATGACTACGCCTGCACCCGCAGCTCTAGCTGCTCCTTCGGTTGCGTGTGACAGCAACCTCATGGATGAATTAGATATGGATTCTAGGGTGGTAAGTTGGGAAGCAACCTTATTTCATGCTCCATCCGATACTTGACCTGTGAGAGTTCCAGAGAGTTCGGAGATAAGATCTCTCTGGAGTCTCGTAAAATGTGCCATAAAGTTCAGAGACCTAACCGTGAAGGTCGTTGACACAAAGACTCACTTCCCTAACCTGTTCACTGCCCGGGATTCTCTACTGGGCAGGTGAACAGTAGGATTCTCTTCTGCAAGGTCCTTTTTCGTGGTAGCCGCCACCAACATAGTGTCCACTGGCAAGCCTCTGGACCAATGGGGTTGATCCTCTGAAGGGGAGAGAACTTTGTCTGATCTCCTGTGGATGGCCTCAATGGAGGTGAGGCTCTTCCAAGCCCACTGCAGGATGAGCTTAACCAGCTCATCGGCAGGGGGGGGGGTCACCCAAGATGTAGAGGGCCGAGAGCAAAAGGCCTGTAGGAATACGGAATCCTCTGAGGAAGGGGTTGAGGACTTCCAGTCACCCCTCTGTTTCAAGATCTCCATGATGTCCCCGAAGAAGACATCATCAGGGGGCGACCATGGGGACCCTTCCCCATCATCATAGTCTGTATCCTCTGTGAGAGACTCCTCCAGGGAGTCCGTGTGTCTCCTCTTACACACCCGTTTCCGAGGGGGTTCTTCGGTGGGAACATCTGAAGAAGACAAGTGAAATGCCCTGAACAGGGGTCTCCTGGGCCTTGTGCTCTCAGAGTCCTGGGGGGGTGGACTTTGATAGCTGCGGCTGAGAGGGAACTGGGGGAATAACCAACTGTGGAGGATTGCTGGCAGCAACAGCCCTCTCCGTCACCTGGAAAGCGGGCCTGCCTGAAGAGGAATAGGAGCCTGAAACTGAAGAAGACTGAATCGGAACCGGGGTCACTCCCTGCTCCAGATGGTCTGCCCCTGGGAACGGAGCCCCAGTCAAGCTCGGAGCGGTAGTCACCCTCTGCTCCAAAGTCGGGGCCGACAAAACCGTCGGAACCGACACCGGGACTGGGGGCTCAACCCCCCCCCAAGCATGAGATTGTGGAAGGGTAGGCTCCGACAGAACCGGCACCCTCTGTTAAAAGTTAGGTAGATGAGCCTCAGAACTGAGGGATCCAAGAGAGGAGAGTAAGTAGGGGTTGCTGGAGAAATAGATCCAAAGCCAGGAGTGGGATAGGGTCTAGATGGATTTGAGATTCCCCTAGCGGTCAGCAGCTGATCAAAAAGTCGCACCACATCCAATTCGGAACGGCTCCTGGTGGATCTCACCAATGCACCTGAAGGGGAGTCAGGCCAGTCCAAAAAGGGGTTGCAGGCTTGTCCGGCAAACGAGTCCACATTGGATGAGTATTGGGTCCATGGTGTGTCACAGAACGGTACCAACGATTCCAATTTTGCAACAGGTAATAATGGTATGGTCAGAGCCATGAAAGGGCTTGGAGCAGAAGTCACAATAGGAGTGGATGATAGGAACGGTTCCAATATCGTTGTCGGAGCCGATAACGGGATTGAAATGGGCGAAGTCAGTGCCGATAAAGAAATGGAAATACTGGTCGGTATCGAAGACGTAATACTGGTCGGTATCGAAGATGTCATAGTGGTCGGTGCCATAATTAACGGTGCCAGTGTAGGTGCCAATGAGGCTGCCTCTGTAAACTTTACTGGAGCCAAGCTCAGAGCCAATGTAGTAGTCGGCACCAAGGAGGCAGAATGGTGTTCAGATGATGACTTATGGGCCTAGTGCTTATGACCTTTACCTCTGTCACTGGCCGGTGAAGAGGGGTCCGATCGAGGAAGTTTCTTATCCGAAGTTGGAGGGGTGAGATCTCCATTGCAGAAATGGTCTCCGAGAAAGGTGAAGCAAGTAGGCCCTTTAGAATAAGTTTGTTATGACGTTCATTCAGCGTCCGCTGACTGAAACTAACACAGATATCACAAGGGGGTTTCGTCGACATATGCGGAACCCCCAAACAGTAAACACATTCCTCATGTCGGTCAGTATTCGGCAGTTTACCACTGCAAGAAGAGCAGTGTTTAAATCCCGTAGTTCCCTTCTTTTCAGACATTCCAAAAACACTCTCACACACAAGGGACAGAGAGAGGAAAGAGAGGAAATGGAGCAGAGAAAAAGTAAATACCAACAATGGTAACAAGATACCATAAAGGTAGAAAGTTAGAGATACCAAGAAAAATTACCAACAATGGTAAGAGAGAAATACCTGTGGCAGTAGCAATATAGGACAACAAGAACAAGTTATAATGAAGAAAAAACATTTACAAACTATTAAATCTTTTAAGAAAAAACACTTAGCTGGAGAGCTCGGTGAAATGCTGCTATATGACTGCGCTGCAAACGAAATCTGAGGTAACTGAGCAAAAGGTATTGTGGGTAGCAGCTTAGCTTGAGAGTTTTTGGTGCATGCAAGCTTGGTATAAGGCCGACTTGGTTCCGAGGGCTTGGAACCAAACCCATCAGTGATGAATAAAAAGAAAATTAACAACTTCAGATTATTAGTTTCAGAGACAAGCCTGGGTAAGAAAGATGGATAAGTTTGAAGCGCAACTCTATCTCTAAGATAAATTAAGTAAGGGGGTTCACATGATAGAGCCTGAAGCTCTGAGACTCTTCTGGCAGAAGTGATAGCCACCAAAAATAAAGTTTTCCAAGACAGATGTTTTAAGTCACAAGTTGCTGATGGTTCAAAGGGGGTCATAGTAAGGGCCTGAAGAACAACAGTTAGATCCCAAGGGGGAAGAGGTTCCTTAAATGGAGGTCTTAGTATTAGGAGACCTTTTAAGAATGCTTTACAAAGCTTGTATAACATTAGAGAAGCAGCATCCAATCCTATAGGAAAGTTTTAAATTGCCGCTAGGTGAACTTTAATTGTTGATGCGGAGGAACCCAACTGGTAAAGTGAAGCCAGGAAATCTAACCCTTTATGGATAGAAATTAAATAAGATTTTAACTCCTTATCAAGAACCCATCTAGCAATTTTTTACCACTTACTTTGGTATAATTTCTTTGTAGAAGATCTGTGATGAGTGATAATGATTTGTCGGACAGATGAAGAAAGAGAAGGATGCCTGGGAATCCAGGGATTTGGAAAAGCCATGCAGTGAGCTTGAGATCTTGGAGGTACGGATGCACCATACCCTCTAGGTGAGACAGCAGATCTGGAGCTGGGTCTAGAATCCACGGTTTCTGAATTAAGTGAGGCCACAGGAAGGGAAACCAAACTTGTCGAGGTCAGAACACTAAGGCACTGTACGAGTATATCCACTCATGCATGAATCGTGCCATCCCAAATAGAACCAAGATGGTCTCCTCCAAAAAAATGAAGCCAATCTGGTGGTCCCCTGCTATAAACAAACTTTACAACAAAAGGAAGAAACTGTTGCAGAAAAGTGGAAAATCCCAGGATGCATAAAACTCCCTTACCAGCTTCAGTAAGAAGTTGAGATCCCTCATAAAATCCTCCAAAGCTAGTTACGAAAATAAAATTGCCAAAGATTCCAAAGACAACCACAAGGCATTCTATAACTATGTCAAGAATCTAAATGGCAATGCTCAGATTTTCTCTGAACTACAACAGAATGGCATTAAATACACTGATCCCAAGGATATTGCCAATATCCTGGCAGATCGATTCAGTGCCAACTTCACCCCCCTGTCACCCCCTAAATGGCCCATCTCAATACCGGAAGATTGCCAAATTCCGGTAATAACAGCCACATGGGTAAAAAATGCACTCTCCAAAGTTAAGAATACAGCATCTATGGGACCAGATGACATCCTGGGTTGTGTACTACATGAACTGCAAAATGAACTGGCACCTCATCTAAGTGTCATGTTTAATCATAGCCTCACCTCAGGCTTCGTGCCCACTGAGTGGCGCACAGCTACAGTTATCCCACTCCACAAGGGGGGATCCACCTTGGATCCTGGGAACCACTGCCCCATCAGTCTGATGAGCCTGATCTGCAAGGCCATGGAACGTATTGTCATGGAACTTATAAACAAAGACATTGGCAACCTTCAAACACTGGACCCCACCCAGTTTGGGTCTGCTGACTTCTTTGAATCAGTCTCCAGAGCCGTGGACGAGGGTAAGGCGGTCCACACAGCTTATCTGGACCTCTCCAAGGCCTATGACACCATCCCCTACTCTGGAATAATACATAAACTTACTAAGCTGGGCATTAATCCTTATGTCACTCGGGTTGCCGACTGGCTTACTGACAGAGCCCGCACTGTAAAAGTAGCTGACTCCAAATCCATCTCCAGACAAGTGACAAGTGGAGTACCTCAGGGTTCAGTCCTGGGACCACTCTTGTTTGGCATCTACTTCTCTGAAGTACAGGCTAATAATAAGGGACTCTGGCTAACAAAGTTCGCAGATGACTGCAAACTGGGAGCCATTACTGAATCTCCAAATGATGTGGATACTCTACAAAAGGGCCTTACAGAAACATGGGCTCAAGCTCAATGCCAAGAAATGTATAGTTATCCCCTTTGGGAAAAAACAAGTACCCATGAATTACCACATAGGTAGCAGTACACTAAACACTGAAAGTGTGATAAGAGACTTAGGGACACAGGTGGACAGTGGTCTCACCTTCAATAACCACATCGCCACAACAGTCAGGAAATCCTATGTGGCACACCTCATCACTAAGGGCTTTTCATCCAGAAAAAAGGAGGTCATTGTCCCACTGTACTCATCCCTCATTAGACCCATTATGGAATACAACGCCCCATTTGGTATGTACCTCTCAAGACACCTGCAACAACTGGAAAGGCTGCAGAAATACCTCACTAAAAGAATTACAGGCCTAAAGCAGATGCCCTATGCTGACTGCCTTAAAAAACTCCAGCTATACTCTGTCACATATCATCTAGTCAGAGGCGATCTCTGCTTAACACACAAGGGCATGCCAAACCCAGAGCTGTTGGACATGCTACACTTAAAGAAATCCCAATCCCTCAGAGCCACAAGCTCCAGGGATGTAAATCTTGTCATCACAATAAACAAAACATGCTGGAGGGATAGGTTCCTGACCCGGAGACTCCCCAGACTCTGGAATAGACTGCCCATACATGTCAAGCAGAGCGCCTCTTTGGTCCTCTTTAAAAGGAACCTTGACGATTCGTTTTTCTGTGGGACCTTCTTACTTTTTGTTTTATTTTGTTATTTGGGATATTTTGCAGTCACCCTAGCAGTAATGGACATCAGCTGGGTATAACAGCCCTATGTTTCTATTGCTTGTACTGTGCTGATGAGGTCATAACAAGACCGAAATATGCATATCCACAGCTACTGGGGTTTGGCTTTATTGGCCTGAAATTATCCATTAAATGACTTAAACAGTCATGGGCATTCAGAATCACCATATAGTTGAAACATCTGATGTTCATAAGGGTCATCTGCATATATCCCATGTGTCTCTAAAACAGGAGGTTTATGAGGTCACTCAATGGAAGTTCTAGCTTGGCTGAAGTTTTCATTTAGTTTTTATTCGTTGTTTTTTTCCGTGGGACCTTCTCACTTTTTGTTTTATTTCTCTAATGTCTGGAATTCATTCCTCACTCATCCAGACAACTTAACAACCTGAAATCCTTCAAAATACTATTAAAACAACATCTAAAGATCTATTGGGTTTGCTCATGCACCACACCTGGCTAACTACTCTAAACTATCCATATCCACTGTATCCCATCCAGCTCTAAACTGACTACTTGGCCAATAATATTTGATCTTACTATGCACAACGTGTCTACCGAGCTACATGTTCCGGGCACTGTTACCACTGTCCTACTATTATAAAATACTACAGATTTTAAGATTCACTCTGATCTACGTTTGAATGATTTTTTTTTCAAACTGTTGTACTGCCTGTAGCATGATTATACTATATCTGTGCACTGATTATATATTTATTTATTTATTTATTTGTATTGTCAATGTTTCTGTTTTCTCATGCTCCAATGTATTCTCAATCATTTTTTTCTCATGACTGTATGAACAAATGATATTACTTTGTGTTTCTTGTGGAGCTTTTCTCCCTGACCCTCTGCTGAAAAGAAGTTTCCACTCAGTCAAATTTTCCCAATCAACAAAAGCAATAAATAAATACATCAATCTACCTGGTATTTTACTTTATAGTTTCAATAAAATTTTTGATTTATATCTCAACTGTTACATTGAATTTAAATATCATTGGTTTATTTATAACTGTTAAGGTCCACATTTTATTTTCTTATTTAAGGATAGTTACATTTTGGTACCATATCTCTCAAATGGAAAGATTTTCACAGAATGTCCAGATTTTTGCCTCATGTTTTTGGTCTGTTCCTCATAAAAATATGTAGTTTTCTGGAAAGTCACACAGGATTGAATTTACTAAATAAGATCAGACATTTGGTTTCAGACTTGAAATCCTTCAGAAAACGCATGGTAACACAAACACTTTTATTCTAGCAACTTTCTAAGTTTATAAGGACAATATTAAAAATTTGTCCCTATTTTGTTCCTTTCCATTCCCCCTTTATTTTTGGCTTTATCTAGATTTCTTTGCTAAAAGGGTGAATTATATGTTTAGTACTCAGTATATTTTTATATTAGTTAATGGTTCATTCTTTGTTAATTCTGTATCTTCTTACAGAACTGATGTGCTTCACTTGTACATTTGGAAGTGTTTAGAAGATACACAAATAAATATGAATCTGAAGTTGAACAAAAGTATCTACTTATGTCATTATGACCTCAAAATAAAGAGACAGTTAATGTACTGTTTTTAAATTTATTAACTGTGGAAAGATTCAGAAGTGCTGATGTGTCTAAAGCATGCATTTTATATACTTCATTTAGTTGAGCATGAACATGCAATTGTGTTAAAGCCATTGTTCAGTGATGACCAGATGAAAAAAGTTCCATTTACTGATATAAAGAAGCACATATTAGTTGGTACAATAAATCATACATCAAACCATTATAATAAAAGCAGCCATTTACAAGTATTAAATCCATAATAAGCAATTAGTATACTTTAGGAAAAAAAATATTGCTTTTAATTTAAAAACGTTAAAAACTCAGCAGAAATTTGGAGGCTCATTCTAGTCTGGCTCTGTGGTAGACAGGAATAAAGCTGTTAGCCTCCAACTTTTTCCCTGTACTTTGGAAGACGGCTACAATTACTGCACTGTCTAACGCTAACCCCTCTGCCAGGATACTATAACACAGATCAGTTTTCTTTCTATCAATCTTTCAAAAATCATAGAGAAGGCAATCTACATGTAACTGATAATAATAAGAATACGGGCTACTATCTGATGAAAACCATGTTTTTATAAATGGTACAGCCCATCTGTAACACTAACAAAATGCTTCAGTACCACTTGCAACTATGGGGAGAGCGATAACTCTTTACTGAATTCACAAAGGCCTTTGAATCACTACCCCATCACAAGAGTCTAAAGCAGCTAATTATTTAAGGCTGAAACTCCACTCACTTTAAGTGGTTGAAAAGTTATCTTGAAAGGTACTCAATGTTGTAATAGTCATATTATTTAATCTACTGCTTACTGGCTGCAAGTTCCTCATGTCTCAGTCTCAGACCTCATTTTATTCACCCTCTTATTTAACAGCATATCATTTTGCCTTCCAAGTATCAGTGGTATGTGAAGGCGATTTGGTTATCTGGTGCTCCAGACAGTCACTTTCATTTATTAGCAAGTGCTTGTCCCAGGAGTAGCTACTATATATTGTTGGTTTACTCATTTAAGCTTATGCATCAAATTAAGGAAAGTACAGGACATGGCACACCAGACACTGTAGACATGTTCTGCCAGATTACAGTTTGCTGGAGAATTGGACAGCAACACAAATTATTTTTTTTTCTGGAAAATGAAAAGGCTTATGCACGTCTCACTTCACACATATTGTATTCAAGCCTTCTCTTGGGATCTATTGTGATCTTTGCAGTATCACAATCTTGGGGCCCTGCTCAGAGCATACAATATTCTTCAATCTAGTAAAGCCCCATGGTACACAGGAATAAAGCCCCCTGGTGATCCTAGTTCAAATGAGTTACTGATGCCTGCTCACCCATCCTGGGGGGTAAGAGGCTGCCTAGGCTCACTGCAAAAGTATACCACTTGGTTGAGAATATGTGCACGTATGAAAGCATAAGTGCACCTCCTGTAGGCAGCAACTGCAGAGCTCACAATAACTTCACAGAGTGATAAGGGATTAGGGGACAATCCCTGACAACAGTATGATACTGCACCAGCATTCTCAATCTCCCCACCAGTCTCAGACACAGATCAGGGTTTAGCCGAGAAGAGGCTAAGACACACTCAGTAGACCCAGTGAATGAGAAAAGGATTGGTAGCAGATGATGATCAGCTGCAGGGAGAGGGAACAAAAAAAAAGATTTTCTGCAATTTGGTCCACAATATATTGACCTTTCTCTTATATATACCTTTCTTTTTTCTTGTGGTATATACTAATTGATTAGTATCCAAGTGTTAAATTAATTACTGCAAATACTGCATGGTTTAATTCTGTAATGCAGTATGCAAGTTACATTACATTGCATAGTTTTATTCTCAAATTTTGTAAGAATAACTTTATCCCAAGGCATTTAAGCCTCTTCTGATAAAATTACTCACAACAGACATATCTGTACCTGAATCTTTTTTCTATTAACCAGTTTAATGTTTTGGGTTTTTTTTGTACCTGTGAAGTATATTAATTATTAAAAGCTGTACATTAATTTGCTACAGTCTAGTGCACAAGACAAATAACAAGGCATTTGACATCAAGGCAGCTTGACATTAACGGAGACAACTTTATTGAGCTGAAACAGATTAATAATGCATGTATTCATATGAAAGCTGAGAGAGAGAGAAATATCTGCATTAACATTCTTTGACAGATGGTTAAACAGTGTCGTACAATACTAAGATACTGATCTTTATTCTACAATCATTCTATATTTTTTCCTTTTACTAGAGTATAATTTTATGTCAGCATGATTTTCTGTTCTTCCATCTTCCCTGTCCTCTTATCTCCTCTTGGTCGGCTATCATATTGTACGCAGTATTTTCCCATTGTTTTACTGCTTCTTAATTTTGGCAGCTATTACTCTGCTGAGCTTTCCTGTTTTTTTCTTACTGTAATTCTGATTACTTCTGCGACAATAACACAAGGTGGTAATTCTCAACTTCCTTTTAGCACTTTTCATGCTACCTATTGCATTTCTTACTCTTCACATTGATGTCAATCCTGTTACTTGGACAGAAGCAGTCTTTAAAATGGTGAAGCTTCCAAGCTTGTCAAACTCCTAGAGTTAACCATACCAAATCTTCATTCTTCCCCTTCCATAAACAAAATGATCAATCAGGACAGGCTTTATAATCTGCTAATGTACTGGCTGGCACTAGTACTAACAATATGTGATGATCAGCGACTTACCACTATACTATTGATTCGTGGGCAACCTATCACAAATGTGGGACTTGAAACTGCAGGACCTGTAAGTATGAAAAATAAATTCTGATAAAATAAGCAAAAAAAGGAACTTTTAAAACTCACTGTTATACCATTAAAGTATTTTTGTGAGGACAGGGATATGCCTCTGTACATCCTGATATATTCTGGCTGCATCCTCATTCCTGCTAACTCCAAGATCTCTGTGCCTTGGAAAAGAGGGAATACTCTGAGGTTCTACAACCTTACACATTTTACTGTCTCTTTCACATTTGTATTTTCACAGTTCTAAGGGTTGCTAGTATGGGACACAAAATTCCAACAGCCACCCCATTTCTGGATTTGACTAGAACAAATCTAGTTCACATATTTTTATTGTCAATGTCTTCTACAGGTGTACTTCTTTTATTTGTACATAATTTTATAACCCCAACCACAAACTACCTCCTTCCAGTAGAACTACTCAATTACCAACCCCCCACCACATTTGAACATAAAATATCCATAAAATACAACTTTTTTTACTGCATATATAAAACATATTCTCAACACTCTCTCTAAACTTGTTCTCAGTGGAGATGTACAACTCAATCCTGGCCCCACAAACACCAACATCTCCATAAATCCCCTTCCAACCAACTCCCCCATCACCCAAATCACAAGCAACAAAAACCCAAATGACCTCCTCATTATGTCTCTTAACATCAGACGCATCTGTAATAAAATCCAAGACCTCCATGCCTACATAAGCCTCTACTCCCCTGACATCCTTATCCTAACCGAATTGTGGCTCAAACCTCACATCAAAAGTGATTAAATACTCTCACCTGGATACAACATCCTCTGTAAGGACAGATTATCCAGAAAAGGAGGAGGTGTAGCCCTGTTGTACAGACACCACCTCAATATCCAAATTCTCACCAAATCAGCTCCCCAGTTTGAAAAGGAAGAAATACTTTACACCACCCTCAAATTAAACCCTAAAAAATCAATCAACATTTTAGGGTGCTATTTCCCAACAGGCCAAAATATACCTCCCCTTGAAAACCTACTAGACTGGGCCAATCTTTCCCTACCCCAAGAAACTATCATCCTCGGGGACTTTAACATCAATTGGCTATCCTGCAACAGCAACCACCCAGCCCGCCACCTAAATCTCCATGGTTTCTCTCAGCTAATACAAACCCCCACTAAGATCAATAAAAACCCCAATAACTACACCATTCTTGACTGGGTCTTAGTTAACAAAGCCCCTCACACCAACCTAGCAGGCTATTTACCTGACTCCTTCAGTGACCATTCCCCAACCTTCCTACTAAAAATCACATTAATGATTGCAAACCCATTACCTACAGACTTATTCGCAACAAAGCTAATTTTAACACTGACTTCTTCACATCCTCCCTCCAGAACGTAAACTGGTCACCTCTAAAGTACCTCAACCTAGACGAAGCGGTCCATTTCTTTAACAGTACCTTCCTCAACATCCTTAACTCCCATGCCCCCTTGAGAAACATCAGAATCAGAACTAAGAGCTCCCACTGCCTACAAAATACCACCAGGGACCTTATGAAAACCAGGGATAAAACATGGGAATGCTGGCGCATAACTAAAAACCCCTCAGATAGGCAACTCTTCCATGAGCTATGTAATAAGGTCAAAAAGCAAGTAAAAGCAGACAAAACCCTTTGCTTTCAGACGTCCCTAAACTCCTTCCAAAACTACCCCAAGCAATTCTGGTCTACAATTAACTCTATACTCTGCCCAGGAAAAGTAAGCACCCCCCTCTACCAACCACCCCTCTCTCCACCAGTAGCATTGCTGATTCCTTCTATAAACACTTCACAGAATCTGTTGTATCCCTAACAAAAAACACTTCCCTACACTAATTCCCCCCCTCACCCAACTCAAAATCACCCCTCCCTACCTTCTTTCTCTCCACAGTACCCACCTCCTACATAAAAAGACTCCTGACAAAACTAAAACCCACAAAATTAGCAGCCGACTACCTGCCCGCTGAATACCTAAAGATAGCAGCTGATGTCCTAGCTTATCCTATTTCCATATTAATCAACAACTCCATATCTGAATCCCATGTACCCACGCTATGGAAAATATCACACATCATTCCCCCCCACAATGGTGGCCCCTCCAATGACCTCTCAGACTACCACCCCATTGCCATCCTCTCCCCCATCTCCAAGGTACTCAAAAAATGCATCAACTCACAGGTCTCCAAACTTCTCCTCAACAATAACCTCCTCTCAAATACCCAGCATGGTTTCAGACCACACCACAGCATGACAACTGCTCTCCTCTCCTTCACCAACACTATCCTCCCATCACAAAAACAATAGCCTCCTCTCCTCTGCTATATTTCTGGATCTATCTAAAGCCTTTGACATTGTGTCACACAATCTATTACTCTCTGCTCTATCTGACCTCTCTTTCTCCATACCAGCCATAAACTGGTTCCACAGTTATCTACAAGGCCACCAGCAATCAGTCATCTGGGACAACAATCTATCCACTCATCTCCCTTTTACTCTTGGGGTTCCCTAAGGCCTTGGCCCCCTACTTTTCTCACTGTTCACCAATAATCTGCACACTGCCACAAACATGCCTCCCTCATACAGTATGCAGATGATTCCACCCTCATCTGCTCAGCCCCAACTCTAACAGAACTCCCAACAGATCATCCAAGAATCTTTCTCTTCAGTTAAAAGCTGGCTATCTAATTCCCAGCTTCTCCTCAATCCAAATAAAACCAAACTCCTCATCTTCCAGTCCTCCAAATCTATCCCAAATACCCCACACTTCACTATTCAAGCAAAGGATAATACTTCCATTTCACCAACAGTTCACACAAAACTGGTGTACAGATTGACAATAATCTCAAATTTGACACCCACATATCACTAACAATAAAAAAAGTTCAGAAAAAACTGGGTGCTTTATATATAAGTCGCCAATTCCTCACCAAACCAGCAAGAATCTCTATCGCCAATTCCCAACTAATCTCTACCCTACTCTACACATCACCTATACTTATAAATCTTAGACAGTCAGACCTACACAAACTCGAAGCCTGCTACAATAAAATCGCAAAATTTGCCACTGGTACTCTTACCGCAGCCACCACTGTGTCTCCCTTAGAGACCTTGACTGGCTTGAACTCCCACAACTCCTACACCAAACTCAACTCATCTTTGCTCATAAACTAGTAAACCACCCTCTCCGAATCCCATTGCTCCATACAATTCTCTAACCCTACCACTCTTCCAGACCACTACACTCTTGCAACAAAAATCTACTCCAGGTCACCAAAGCCAAAAGCTCAGCAGGTGAAGCACTATTTTCCTGCGCTATATCTAAGCTTTGGAACAACCTTCCCACTACCATAACTACCCTTCCTTCCTGCAGTCTTTTCAAGACTGCACTGAAATCTCACCCAAGTTCTCACTGGCTTTGTCCTTGTCCAAAACCATCTAATAAACCCACCTTTCCCAGATTTAGATAGAGTATCCCCTCTATCACTATAATACTGAACTGAAGATTGCTCACTGCTTGTTAATCCTGCCAGGATTTAGTTATCTTTTAGTTTATTATTGTTATCTAGTTACTGTTTAGATAATTTGTAGCAACTGTGTTTTACTTCTTATTTCTCAATGTTTGTAATTAGAGCTTACTACTCAATTGTACTGAATTTGCTCCTGTATTTCTCCATGTCAAGATCACCTCTACTGTATACATTCCTTGATTGTTATTGTTTACCATCTACCATGTCTTTCTGTGGAGCTTTTCTCCCTGGGCCTCCGCTGAAAAAAGGACCTGTGTCCAGTCGGAATTTCCCAGTAAAGAAATGTAAATAAATAAATTTGTATCAATACATTTTACATAACATTATCAGTTTGTCAGTTTACTTACTAACATCGGAAACTAGCATACTGGAGCACAATGACATATTTTTCTTTCAGAAGCTTCCATAAATGCGCATATTCCAGATATTACTTTCAGCAGGTAGGTTCCAGTCATCTTACAACCAGTCACCCCTAACATAATTACAACAACGGCAAAGAATCCTTAGCACAGAAAGCATGAAGGACAGTTTAACAAAAGCAGTTTCAAAGAATGCAGCATTGGCAAAAAAAGTCACAAAAACTGCATTCACTTAGAAAGTGTGGGCCACCTTTCTGCAGCAAATTGTAGAAGAAATAATATGCAGATGGGAACTACCCCTTATATACAGTGTCACACTATTATTTCTGATAAAGAAATGTTACAGATGTCCCCCCACTGACATTTCACTTCACATGACATCACAAGGGGTGGTACAAAATGTAAACAGAAATACGGGTATAAGTGGAACCCAGGCACCTCAGCATCTATATCAATATGCAAGCAACTACATTCTTCAGCTAATTTACCCACAGGGGACTTGTAGTCCTTGTAAAGCTAGAGTGTCAATTAGATACTGCAAGTGGACAGCCTTAAACTGATATTGACTATATGTGGTGCTGTGGTACTAAAGTTACAAGACAAAAAAAAACTCCTTAAATCATTAGATTTCATTTACTAATAATGCTCTGCTGATATATGCAAAATCTTGACTGAGATCCCAAACTACATCACTTTCTGGACAGAAAAAATGCAACAGACTTTCAACAGAGACTTACAGTTTTATAAAATAATTTGCAACATAGCAATCTATGACATAGCTACTAATGAAGTATAATGTTAATCTAAGGTGTCTGAAAGGATACCATATGCTCTTTAAACATTACATATTATATATATATATCAATCTAGATCATAAGATCGACATATCATACATACCACATCAACTGTGAAATCATCAAGTCCAGATCATTACGAACTCAAAAGATTGACGTACTAGAATCTTGAAACCCACAACATTGCAAACAAACAGCACACCCCATGCTAATTAAATATACTAAATGTGAGATTACATGACAGCAGAGTAAGGACCAGACCTCAATCTCAGCTGCAGTATGATCTTGCAAAATCAGCTTCTTCCACCGTTTGTTATTTTGAAGTGTCAAGGTTTTAGCCCATTGAGATTGCCAGTCTTTGAAAATCTTGTCTTGATGTTCTGACAAGCGATGTTCTGGTAACTCGACTTTTAGATAGACCCATATGTTTATCTATTTCTATATCTAATCTATACACATGTATACACATACATATCTATATATACCTATATATAGCTGTAGTATTTGGATACATAGAGATATACAGATATAGGTGTATATTTATACTTGTTTACTGTGAAGGTCAAATTGGGCTAAAAACCCTTTCCAGAATAGGTCAATGGAGAAATAATTTCCAGCAACAATTTTAGAAAAGAATAACACCAGTACACACTTCAAGCAACAATTACAGAGATACTGACTGACAGAACTGGAACTAATAAATACGAATACAAGTTACAATAGCAATACATAATTAGACAAGTAAAGAAGAAGCAAGATCAAACCAATAAATGTAAATTCCATAATCATAAGAAATATGTGTTGTTATCAACTTGAAAGGATTTAAAAGAAAAGGAAGAAAAGAGGATTTAAGAATAGACAGGAAAAAATAAAGGGAGAAAAGAGGCTTTTGAGTCAAGGAAGCAACAAAAGCTCAATTGTGCAGCAGAAAGAGAGACAGAGAGAGAGAGAGAAAAGAGAGAACGTTATAAAGAGTAGAGTGCAACAATGTCACATCAACAGTTGGAGTTACAGCACATACAGCAGAAAATATGACTTGACTGGAAGAGTGGAGCATTCTTAAACAGAGGGATATCCTAGGGCAATGGAGAAGCAGCAAAGCCAGTAGTCTTTGAGGTATTGCTTTAAGTGAGTTTACCTCTCAACTGTACAGATTTTCGCAGAATGTCCAGATTTTTGCCTCATGTTTTTGGTCTGCTCCTCATAAAATTTTGGTTTTCTGGCAAATTATTGAGTATTGAAGTCAGAATATAATGATACATGTTTGAGTTACAGACTTCATACTCTTCAGAAAAGTCACGCAAATGCAAAATCTGTTATTGTATCAACTTTCTGTTTGTAAGAGCAATATTTAAAAACTGTCCCTATTTTTGGGCCTTTGTCCCCTATTATATTTGGCTTTGTCCAGATTTCTCGGTCTTAGAGGATGAGAGGCATGGTTTTAGATACATGTGAACAATATTGTTGTCTGATGCATGTTGGAACTGAGTTCCAAGTTTTGGATACAAAGCTAGAGTGCAAAGCATCACCAACCACATTATCAGTCTTAGACTTAGTTGTAGAGACAAACATTTACCTATGCAGCATTATTGCCTATTTGGGCTATACCACAGTAAGAAATTATTTATTTAATTTCCTCCAACTTAAAAGAACCAGCTCCAATATCCCAGTTATTATGGAAAAATGCAAAAATTGCAGACTTATAGCAACCAGCCATGTATTGCAGAACAGATTATTTGAATAATCAGCAAAATACCTATTCACTATTGGAACCATCATTGAATTACACAACTCTTCCATAGGATGCATAAAAAGTTTATCACCTGGTTGCATCCCTCAAAGTCAAGGTGATTGTTTGTCATCTTACTGTCAAACATCGTGTTTACAGTTCCAGGGTGCTTTTGCAATGTTCATTCTTAGTGTGTCAGTCTATTACTTTGAACTTTAATGGGCTCTGTTATACCATTAAAGAATTATATGATCATCTACTCATGACAAGTGTTCTATGAATATTCTTTGGCCCATTTCCCAAATACTGAAACACCAACATCAGAAGGCCAAATATGGAAAAAGGCCAGAAAGCAAAATGGTGATTTTTGATTTCAAACTCTACTGTAGTTAATCAAAGAAATCATTTGTAGAAAGGGATTTAACAACCCCTGCTGGGGAGAGATGGCATGTAGCATCTGACTTAAATATGATTTTTTTTATTTTATGTTACTTTGATTTAGTTGTAGTGCAGATCAAAACTTTACACTGACATTTTAAGTTGGGGCTATTTGAGACTTTGGTTTCTGGTTTTGATGTTTTAGCATTCAGACAAACGGCTTTTAAGGTTTGTCACAATTCCCATTTGTACTGCTATATTCATGAGCCCAAACAAGGATATTATTTAGGACAGGCAACCACTTCTTGGCTTAAGATATCCATGTGGAACTGTGCAGGTCCTGTGGACTTGCTCTCCAGTTACTGCACATCAGCTCTAGAATACATTTTCATTACTTTGCTATGTTAATCTTTTTCTAAACAATTTCTTCCATTCTTAGTCATCTTAAGTTTCTAGGACTGTGGCCATTCATGAAGTTGTACTTAACTTTATCTCCTCAGTTTGCATACAATAGAACCTTTACTCTTTTACTATAAAGCAGAGCTCATTATACCTTCACCAACATTTTGGAAAAAAGCAATGACTTCCTCCTGCCCTTTAATGGACAATTAATTTGGGGTGTCACTGCAAATTACAGGATAATACAATTAATATACTATATTCTACAAACACTGCAAATAAAGGATTAAGAAACCTAAAACGGGGCCAGATAATAAATGTTCACTACCAAATGTAATACCTCAATATGATATAACCATTCTTCATTTTAATACAGGATCAGGTTCCTCTACCACACCTAAAGTCACCATCTCCTCTGGCAATCAAATCCATTCTCTGTCCACACTCCCTCTGAGAGCATAATTTCTTGTATTCATTTTAAAAACATCAAAAAAGGGTCTTCCTGCGCGAAAGGCAATTGCACGACTCCACCAACGTAAATTGAAATTTTTTAACCTTCCTGGATTTGAGTTGCTCCTCAAGATTTGTTAGGTCACTGGCTACTTTATTTAAATTTCTTATAAAAAAGGCTTCCCATTCATATTTCTGTACATCAGTACAGAGTTTAGTGACCTCACAAATTTCCTGGTCAATCCCTCTGTCATGATATTTAACCAGGGCCTCAACAAAACCCATGGTGGCTTGCTGCTGAATGGCTACCCATTGTCTGTTCAACTCTTCATCAACATCACGTCCTCTTAGACTGAGGATTTCGGAGCACATGAGTGAAATCAAAAACAAAAAATCTAGAAGTGCATTATATAAGCATTGCCTAACACATACATCTGCCAGGTTTGTGTTTATGGTAATTGATATAGTTAAAGGGAATAAATCCAACAAAACAGGATGGCATTCTATTCTGGACTCTAAAGAGAAGAAATGGATTGTCAAATTGGGTGGGTTATTCCCACCTGGACTAAATGAGCAATTTTAGAGCAACCAATGGGGATTCTAATTTCTTTATATGCAGGTATATAAGACAGACTAATATGGATTTAATTTTACACTGATGAAGGCTGTGTTGGATACCAGCCGAAACCGGTCTGGTTGTTTGTTTTGGTTCTGCAAATAAGTTAATAAATATTACTTTATTTCAATCTCACAGTTTGCTGGCTCAGTATTTTTTCATTTTAAAAACACCAAAAAAGTCCAAAAGCTGCAAACTAAAGAAATGGCTCACTCTGGATATAAATAAAGACGTTTATTCAAGTGTAATTCAAGTGTTCAAATAGTGCTTGTAAGCACTTTCATCCCAAAATTTACTTTAAAATGGAACTTCATCAGACAAGCTCACATAAATAAAAGTACATTTAAATAGTGAAATGCACATTACTTCATTTCCTCGTACATATTTAAAGAGGAATGGCACCTAAAACAACAAGTTCATAAAATTGAAACAGTAACACAGAATAAAAACCATGAAACATAGTGAAACAGGTCACACTTTTTCTCATGCATCATCATCTAAAAAGCATCCTGCAAAAGATGTCCTACAAAACATGTCCGGGAAAAAATAGTAAACAGTACAGGTTCAGATCCAAAAAGTAACAACAGTGTACCTCACAACAATATATAAGTTCATAATATGAAGCAATGCTGAAGTCTATTTAAAGCCTTCAATTTTAGAAGTGAAAATTCTCATATAACTGTACCCTTGCTTCAAAAAACAGCTAATCTATTATGTCTAACATTTCTGTAACCCTCCTCTCAGCTTGCTATAGCAGTCTAACTTCTTTCTTTATAATATTCTGCAAAACTGGACAGAGCACCCTAAGTGTGGCTTTGTCAAAGACATGCAGGGTACAACTGGGTATGATAGTGATTTGAGGTTCTTGTCTTCCTTTGCCCTTGCCAACACCTTCCCAAGATGCTGCACAGTACATTAGAACCACTATAAGCAACTGTATAACACTGCACTTATTCACACAGTCCCTCAACTGTCATTTCCATATCCAATCTGAGAGTTCTGGAGAAATAAAAAATAGACAGCCTTACTTTAATCCATTTTCAATCTCTCTCTCTCTGTCTCTTTCTCCAACCCTCTACATCTGCCATCATTTTGATGTCACCTGTGAATATGGCACTTAGAAGGAGTAAAGGCAAATTAGAGCATGGGTGAAAGGCAGAAACCAATATGGAGAAATGGCAGCAAGGTGGCTTCTTGGTTAAGACCTTTATTTGATGCCCTTAGAGTCTAGGGTTCAATCCTGACCTCCACAACCTGCATGGAGTTTGCATCTTCTTTCCTTGTCCTTTGTGTGACTTCTTCCATATTCCAAAGCATGCTGGTTAAATGACTAAACATTCCGGAGCCTGCATAACTAACTACATTAGACTTTTCCATATATGTTACATTTAATATTGCCAGTGGACTAGGGGTTGTGGCTGAAAAGGATGATGACAAATGAATAAAATAAAATAACGTCTTGAGCATATTTTCCCTAAATATGCAAAATATTCCCAGTCTCATACCTGATTCCCTATGACACCCCACTAGTTATCTTCCTCTTCACTGACTTCACCTCTCTAACTATAACTTTCTGTTTCCTCTATGATAACTAGATTGACAATGTATTTGGGCCTTACATCAAACCCATAATATTATTTGTCAACATTCTATGTGGAACTGTATCAAAGGCCCTGATAAAGTTTAGGAAAATCACACCCAGTAGTCTCCATCTAGCCACTTTTGTTGTCCAATCATGACATCCTAACAAGTTTGACTAACACGCCTTCTCATACATTATCCAGTACTAGTCCTCATTCAATAGATCATTTTCTAACAATAATCTTATCAGTCTACCTCTGAGAATATCACCTTTCACTAGGACTGATGTAAGACTTACTAGCATATAGTCTGCAGGATATTTCTTCAACTCTTTCTAATGTAAAGGTACTACAGCTATTTTGTGCTTACTTGTTGGGACCTCTTTAGTCTCCAATGATAGGCTGTACAGTTCAGATAATGGCATACGTAATACACCTGACAGCTTATACAATATTGTAGGAGGTAGCTCAACTGATCCTTGGGTTTTATTCCTTACTTGTTCTGCCAAATCTTTTTCTGCTCTCTCTACAGGTTTTATCTCATGTGTCCATCCCTCAATGTAAGCCACCAAGACTCTTCACAGCTTGAAACTTTCACCACTTAATGTTTAATGAATGGTGAGACAAAAAGGCTTTTTAAGATTAAAGCAAGTTTTGCTGGTTTCTCTTCTCTCTTTTTACCCTCTCACAGCACTGCCAGCACTTGCTTCCTTTTCTGTCTTTTACCTGCTCATCCAAAAAAATGCCTTTTGTCTGTCCTTTGCTTCTTCAGTCACCTTTCTTTCAAGCTTTGCTTTAGCTTTCCTTATTATCCTAGTTGTATTCTTCCTTGCATTGTCATACACTACCACCAACCCCCATTCCATAGGTTCACATGTCTGTAGTTATACAGTAGGCTAATGTCCACCAGGGTGTTTATAGGCCTAGCCGTATGTCCTAACCCAGTTGTGCCCTATGTATCCTGGGCATTTGTTATGATGAAGGGGTCTGTTAGTTAGGATAAAACATGTTAGTTAGGAAATTTCTAAAGTTTATGTGTGTGTGTGTGTGTGGGGGGGGCTTGTCAGCTTGAGCCGAATAAAGTGGCACTGTGACCTCCTTGGACAAAGATGCCATGCCCTTACTTTAAGTAGGGTGATATAGAGTGATTTTTGTACTATCTTGGCCACTTGTTGGCCAAAGGCCAGATTACTGTCTACATATGTTCCCAGATCCCTGACTACTAGGTCAACTCTTAGGGGTGTTTTATCGACAAAGTCATTTTAGCCAGGGAGTCTGCTTTCCCAAATGGAACTATAATGAATTTCTTTGTACTGAATTTTAGTCCATGAGTTTGGCAATGGTCATTTGTCTGTTTTAGCTCCTCTTTTAAGATGCTTGTGGAAACATCCCGGGACACTGTCAAGACCCACTGAGGCTGTGTTTTTGGCTTTAGCAAGCACCGGGGGGGCTTGTTAGCTTGGGCATAGTAACTGTCTACCTCTATCTATCAAAGACATGGGGGTCAGATCCAGGTGGATTTCAGATTTGCCATTGATTGGTCCAGATTACACTTAAATAAGATGGGGAGCCTGTTCCACAGCATGGGGTTCCTCTGAGACATATATGTTTTACCAAAATGTCCTATTTATGTCGCAAGTAAAATTTAAATCCTTGAATCTAGTGGTTCTAATGCTGTTCATTTTGTAAATACACAAAAAGTCTATCAGAGCTGGATTGGAGGGTGCAATGTATGCCAGGCATTGACTGCCTGTCAGTAAACTGCTGGAAACTGAGTATGAGACAGGACTTTATGGCAATTCATATAAGACAATGTCTTTATACCCTGAATTCTTCAGGTGAGGAACCTTTGTGGGCATTTGGACTGTTGTATGTGTCTGGTCAGGTACATGCCAAAGGGCTTTTTACTCAAAGACAGGTCTGATAAGGGCCGAATAAAGTGGCACTGTGACCTCCTTGGACAAAGATGCCATGCCCTTACTTTAAGTAGGGTGATATAGAGTGATTTTTGTACTATCTTGGCCACTTGTTGGCCAAAGGCCAGATTACTGTTTACATATGTTCCCAGATCCCTGACTACTAGGTCAACTCTTAGGGGTGTTTTATCGACAAAGTCATTTTTGCCAGGGTGTCTGCTTTCCCAAATGGAACTATAATGAATTTCTTTGTACTGAATTTTAGTCCATGAGTTTGGCAATGGTCATTTGTCTGTGTTAGCTCCTCTTGTAAGATGCTTGTGGAGACATCCCGGGACACTGTCAGGACCCACTGAGGCTGTGTTTTTGGCTTTAGCAAGCACTGCCAGGACCTACTCCCTGCTATTATCTTGGGGGTTATGCTAATATGTATTTCTTGGAGGGAGGCAATGGGGAGTGGGATATGAAGTCTGAGCTGAATTTGTCAGCCAACAGGTTTGCTATGTTAGTCTGTACAGTTAAGGTGGTGCCACTGACTATCAGTTTGCCACACTGCTGTGTTTGCCATGAAGTTTATGGATGTAGCCTATGAGGCAATCTTTTTTTTTTTAAACACCTTTATTGAACTATCACTTGTGACATAGGCAAATTTACATTTATATAAAAGTAATCAAACTGCATGAAAAAGTTCACATTTATAAACATTACATATATTACTACATATCATAAAACCTAAGCAATATTACATAAATTATTCAATTAATGACACCCTTTTTTAACAGGAATCATCTTTATTAAACCGTCACTTACGACATAGGCAATTATACATTTCTATAAATGAAAACAAACCACACCAACACAATCCTACTTGCAAGCATTTTACATCACAAACCATAGTAACATACTGCCAGTTGCAAACATTATACGTCACTTATCATGTACCCAATCACTTTCAGTCAAAGATTACATAGCTCATTTAAATTCTGCCTACTTTTAAACCTCATTCCTCTCCTGTATGTATTGTTCCCACAATTCCCATTTTTTCCTGTGTAGTTTGCTCCTACCCTTTTCTAAAGATCTCAATTTCAGTTGTTTTATCTCTGTTAGTATATTCAATACTTCTAGTATAATTGGTTTAGATTTTATTTTCTAGTAAACTTGCTCAGCTCAACCTATCCACTAGGTTCTCCAGCTACCTCTCCAGTAGGCAGCAATCTGTTAGGTGGCAATCTTCCTGCTCTCTCTATATCTCAGTCCCAAGTGGAGCTCCACAAGGCTCCATTTTGGGGCCTCTACTGTTTAACATCTTCACAAATAAACTGTTTACATCTTGTACAAAATCTTCTCTCATCGAATACACAGATGACTCAACAGTCATTCCCATCTCCAGCAGTATCTCTGAACTCCAGATCCTTACCCAACAGTCCTAGCCACTGAAAAGTGGTTGTCTGATAATCTTCTGATTCTTAATCTCAAAAAGACCAAACTGTTGCTTTTCCTTCCCCGATCTCTCTCCCACCATAAATCTACTTTTTACATTTCATCCTCTAACAACGCAGTCATTAGACCCAAACCCCACACAAAACTGCTAGGCGTCATCATTGGTGACAAACTTAAATTCAACCTACATCTACTCCAATGTATAAAAAAAACACACCAAAAACTAGGCATGCTGTATCGTAACAGAAAATTTCTAACTTCTAATGTAAGACTCACCCTGGCACAAGCTTTCCTCCTTCCCACTCTTCTCTATGCAGCCCCAATTCTAACCAATATTCAGTCCACAACATTGAACAAACTTGAGCAAACCTATCACAAAATTGCCAGATTCATAACAAACTCTCCACATAACTCTCATCACTGCCATGCCCTCAACTCTCTACAATGGCTAGAATTCCCACAACTACTGCTACAATCACAATTTCATTTTATACACTCTATGCTCTACAGACCATCTTCCTGTCCAACTCTCTCATCACTTGTCATCACTTATTCCCCTTCAGCACCCTCCAAACCTCTAACCAGCAACTTCTGACTGTCAATCAACCAAAGAAAAATGTAGGCAAACCTTATGAATGCTCTATAGCCCTAGCCTGGAACAAACTTCCCTTAAACATATGCTCCATTACACATCCTTCACACTTCAAAAATGAGCTCAAACTTCATGTACTAAATAACAAAACCTGACTCTGCCTAAATCAAACCTACCCCCCAAACCCAGTTGTGGTTTTTGCTTTCACATCCTTTGCAATTAGTAAGCTATTTCTGGTTTACTAGCTACACAATCTATATAACTGAATGCTTGCTGTAATTACATACTTTTAATGATCTTTTATTACTTGTAATTAAGTATCTTTGTAAACTTGCAAACTATATATTGTTTTTACTTTGTTTCTCTGTATATTTTTATTTTTTAACTACTGTTAACTTTACTGTATGTTACTGGAGCTTTTCTCCTCGGGTCTCCACTGAAAATGGGCCTTTGGCCCAGCTGGACCAACCCAGTTAACAAATGTCAATAAATAAATAAAATAAAGAATTGCTTTTTTGGCAGCCATCATAATTAGACACAGCAAGATCTTACCATGTCTAGGGAATTCCTATTTTGTATCACAGCTCAGAAAAATTATCTCCCTCATCACACCAGTATGCCCACCCAGCATCTCCGATAGTGCATCCTGCAGGGAATCCTTAAAGTCTGCCAACTCAAAGCAGCCCCGGAAAAAGAAGTTATATACCTACCATAATGTTCCATGTTAGTTGTCTTCATCTCGCCTTCCTTCTTGCTGGTTGGGATCGGAGCCGATCCTCAGCTCCGACTCGGCCATCTTCAATAGCTCAAGAGCTGTTTACTGGCTCGAGGCTGCCCCTTATCCCATAATGCCTAGCGATAGCTACCCAGATCTCATTTGAAATAGCTAACCCCAGACATAACAACATAATAATTCAGTCAAGAACCAGTTGACTATACCTGCCATATTCTCTTAGGTCAAAAAAGGACATAAGAGAACACACAGCCAGTGAAACAGAACAAAAAACTCCTTTCGGTCCACTAGGACAGTGGGATGGAGGGTGGGACGCAAGAAGGAAGGCGAGATGAAGACAACTAACATGGAACATTATGGTAGGTACATAACTTCTTTATATTAAGTTGTCTATCTCGCCTTCGGTCTTGCTGGTTGGGACAGCGTCCCTAGCACCTAACATCCTGGGTGGCTCAGTGGAACAGACTCTTCAGAACAGTGGAACCAAAGTCAGCTCTGCTCCTGGAGACCATATCCAACTTGTAATGATAAATAAAGGTATGAGGGTTTGCCCACGTGGCAGCTGCACAGATAGAATCCATGGGCAACCTAGACTGGAAGGTTACAGAGGTGGCCAAGGCCCTAGTAGAATGACCTTTCGGTTTAATAAGTAACTGTTTGTTCCTTAACTGATAAATGAAAGTAATAGTGTGAGACAACCATCTGGACAAGGTTACCTTGGAAACTGGGAGACCTTGTTTGCCCAAAGTGTAAAAGAGGAATAGTTGGTCCGATTTCCTTACTTCTTTAGTTCTGTGCAGGTAAAGGCCCAATTGCCTATGAACATCCAACTGGTGTAGTTTGTATTCTGCCTTGTTGGTATGATTAGGGAAAACACAGGAAGATCTATAGATTGATTTAAGTTACTTTCTGAGCAGACTTTAGGGAGAAACGAGGGATTAGTTCTCAGAGCAACCCTGTCCTTATGAAAAACTAAGTAAGGAGGATGAACACATAGCGCCTGAAGTTCGGAGACATGTCTGCTGAAGTAAAAGCTACCAGAAAGAGTGTCTTCCAAGATAGGAACTTGATAGAGCAAGAAGCTGCTGGTTCAAAAGGGGGCAGAATTACGGAGGTTAGGACTAAAGTAAGGTCCCAAGGAGGAGGGGGATCTCTCACTGGAGGCCTAATAAGAGTTGCCCCTCTCAAAAAAGCTTTACATAGCTTATGAGACATAATGTTAGAGTTCGAAAAACCAACATGAAAATTAGAAATGGCCGCCATTTGTACCCTGATCGTAGAAGCAGCGGACCCAGAATGAAACAGCAGAGCTAGGAATTCCAAGATTTCGTGGACTGGGGCTGAGAAGGGATCCACATTCCTAGTCTCTGCCCAACAAGAAAAACGTTTCCATTTGCTAGCATAAGTTTTCCTCGTTGTAGACTTGTGAGAGGACACGATAATGTCACGGACTGCTGGGGAAGTGCTGGGAAGCCTGGCTAAGGTTGGAAGTGGAGCAACCAAGCTGTGAGCTGGAGGGTTTTTAGGGATTGATGCAACCCGCCTGATTGATGAGCCAGGATGTCTGGAATTGGGTCCAGAGGAGAAGGTAACGGTGCAGGAACAGAAACCATATCTGTCGAGGCCAGTAGGGAGCAATGAGGATCATTTTGCAACCCAACGATATTGCTTTCTGTATAAGTTTGGGTATCAGAGGGAATGGAGAAAAGGCATAAAGAAGTCCCTGGGACCAATCGTGGTCTATAGCGTCTCTGGGTGTGTGACCCGAAAGCGGGAGAAGGGAGAAGTAGTTGCTGCATTTGCTGTTGAAGGGGGTGTTAAAGAGATCGCAGCAGGGCTGTCCCCATTTGCGAAAAACAAGATTTGCAATATCCTGATTCAGAGACCACCCGTGAGGCATTAGAATAGCTCTGCTGAGCCTGTCTGCTATGACGTTGGATCTCCCAGGGATGTGCATCGCAATCAGAAAACGTTGGGAGGAAATTGCCCACTGCCAAAGCCTGAGTGCTTCTCAACATAGGGGGTAGGACCTAGTTCCGCCCTGCTTGTTGATGTACCACACCACTGACATGTTGTCCATTTGAATAGCAATGGTCCCAGGAGGAAGACAGCCTTGAAGGGCTTGCAATGCCAGGAGCATGGCTCTCATTTCCAGGACATTTATATGCAGATGGTACTTGTGAGGTTGCCACGTGCCTTGGACTGTCCTGCCCAGATAATGCCCCCCTATCAGGGAGGCATCTGTCATCACTGGGGTTGTATGAAAGGTCTGCCATGAGTAACTAGTGGGGAGACCATCCACCAAGAAAGATGCCTTTTGCATGCATCTGTGATCATGATCTCATACGTCATGGGTAGCTCTTGGAAAGACCACTGCGTGAACAGAAGCCACTGAAGATTCCTCATATGAAATTGCGCCAGTGGGATTAGGAAAATGGCTGCTGCCATGGAGTCCAGAGTTTGAAGGACGTACCTGACTTGGATCCTTTTGCTCTGCATCAGAACCTGTACCTGCTGAGTTGCGGACACCCTTTCTGGTGGTAGCCTTGCAAACATATCCGTTGTGTCTAAGTCTGCTCCCATAGTGATAGATTGAAAGGGCAACAAGGCAGATTTTTCAAAATTTATTCTGATGCTGAGCTGTGAGCAGATTGAGATTGTGTAGTCCCGTGCTTGTATGAGTTGATGCCTGGTGGTAGCAGTAAGGAACCAGTCATCTAGATGCAGAAACACCTGGAATCCTTGATGCCTCAGGTGAGCTGTGACCACTACCATACATTTGGTGAACACCCTGGTGGCTGTGGTGAGACCAAAGGGCAGAGCTCTGAACTGATAATGACTGGCCCCCAGCCGGAAGCGAAGATATCTTCTGGAGCGCCTGTCCATCTTTATATGGTAGTACGCGTCCTGAAGATCTATAGAGCACATCCAATTGTCCTGACCCAGAAAGGGTAGAATGGACTGTAGCGTGACCATCTGAAACTTCATTCTTTGTACAGACCTGTTTAGTCTGCTGAGATCCAGAATTGGTCTCCAGTCCCCTGTCTTTTTTGGTACTAAAAAGAACCTTGAGTAAGTTCCGGATCCATGCTGGTCTGCTGGGACTTCCTGGATGGCTCTTTTTTCTAGCAGTTTTGAAACTTCTATTACTGCTTCCTCCCTCAGATTGGGTGGAACATATGGGAGGGTCTTCCTTGACTGCAAGGGGGGTTGAAGGAAGGGAATTTTGTAACCTCCGGATATAACGGACCGTACCCATCTGTCTTGTGTTAAACTTTGCCAAGCTTTTGGGTACAGCAAAAGTCTTACCCCGACTGCCTCCAAAGATGAGCAGCCGGGCAACCCATCAGGGATGATGAAAGGGCTTATCAGAGAAGGATTCTCTGTTGCCCTGGTTCTGCGGACCCCCTCTGCCATGAGGGCGGCGTCTATTATTATTGTTTCCCCCTCTGCCTCTGGAGGAAAAATCACTACGTGTGTCAGGCAAGGCTCCCTGAGATTTACGGAACCACATCTTACCACTCTTCTGACCTCTGGGGTAGGGTCTAGAGGGACTGGAAAAACGGACTCCCACGGCAGAGAGAGTCTTGCCTTCTTGCTCACACCTAGTCAAAGTGTCTTTCACCTGTGATCCAAAAAGAAAGGAATCATCAAAGGGAGTGTTGGTGAAGGACGCTTGAAAGGGTTCCGCAAAGTTACACAGCCGCATTCAGGCATGCCTCCTAAAGGTCACCCTGGTACCAGCGGCTCTACTCGCCCCATCGGCTGCATAGGAAATGAGCCTCATGGAGGAGTTAACAACAGAATTAAGCGTCCCTAGCTGGGAAGCCATCTTAGCTTGTGCTCCCTCAGCTGTTGGATCTTGGAGAGTATCTCCGAGCTCTTTAAGGAGATCCCCTTGAAGGCAAGTAAAATGACACAAGTAGTTCAGTGACCTCATAGAGAAGGTTGCTGAAACGAACATTTGCTTCCCATATCTGCCTATCATCCTAGACTCCTTGTTAGGGGGATGGGCAGACGAAGAGATCTCCGCTAACTCTTTTTTTGTGGCTGCTGCTACCATCATAGCATCAACAGGAACACCTTTCATAAGGAACTGCTTATCCTGAGGTGCTGTAATAAATTTACCAGGTCTCCTCGGAGTTGGTTCCACTGTATCCGGAGCTGACCAAGCCTTTCGAGCCACCACTGTCATAAGTGGATCAAAAGGTGGAGACACCCAGCAGGTGGAATGTCGGGAATCGAAGGCATCCAGAAATACAGACTCATCCTCAGAAGGGGCTAGGGGATTCCAGTTCCCCCTCTGCTTGAGCATCTCCAGGATGTCTGAAAAGGAAACATCCTCAGAGGGGGATCTCGGGGACCCTTCCGATTCATCTAAGTCTGTATCAGAAGTGACAAACTCAGGGGAGTCAATGTGCTTCCTATTGCACTTCTTCTTCCGAGGGGGCTCCTCTGAGAGATCAGGGGAGGCCTCGGAAGAAGAGGAAACACTCAATGGGGTGTCCTGGAGCATCGGTTCCCTATGCTTGGGGCCTGGAGGAGGTGCAGAGGTTGGCACAGGCACTACAGGGGACGGAGCTGGTGGGGCTGATAGTGGAGCTGACTCAGTGGCCAGCACACTCTGCATGACATCGAAGGCATCCCTGCCATGATGCAGAGACAGCTCTGGTTCCGAAGAAATAGGAATCTTTCTCCGCACCGAGGGAGACGGCTCCGAGGCCGATGTAGGAGCTGAGTTCACCTGCACCGAAGCTCCAAGAGGGAGAATGGAGTCAGACAAGGGTCCAATGCCACTCACTACCTCAGAGCTGATGAGGGAGCCCCGGTGCCCAGATCCCTCGATGGACATCTCCACTGAGGGAATCGGAGCCGATGTCAGAATCGAAGGCGATAGTGTTATCGGAGCTGATGGTTCCACTACTCGAACCCCAACGAACTCCGTCTCCGAACTCATTGGAGTCGGAGGAGGAACATCGAGAGAAGTGGATGGAGCCAATACCTGTTGAGGAGGGCTAGAGAACAACTTGGCTAGTGCCTGTGACTTCAGCAACCTACTGACCCTCTCTCCACATTGTGATCCGATAGCCTAGGAGACCGAGAGGAGTGAGAGAATCGGTGACTGCGCTCACTCTGAAGTAAAGGAGACCGAGGAGCAGAATGCACCGATTCAAGTGAGGGGGACCTTAGTCTCTTGTGGCTCTGCGACGGCTCCGATACCTCTGATGGAGCCGACGGGGAGATTTTCTTGTCAGTGCCAGCTGGAACCAACATGGAAGGTAAACCCTGAACCAAAGACGGCTCCGAACTTGGAGCCGACGGCTTAGTGGGTTTAGGGGATTTCACAGGCTGTGAGATCTTGGCCGGTGAATCCTGGGGTTTTAAAAGACCCCTAAGGATGAGCTTATTCTTACACTCCTGCAGGACTCTTGGACTAAAGGCATGGCAGATAGAACAAGAGTCCTGCAGGTGCACAGCATCTAAACAATAGACGCAAGAAGTGTGCCCATCTGTCAGAGACATTTTCTGACAGCATGAGTCACACTTCTTGAACCCAGAAACCTTGGATTCCTTTGACATCCTTGAAAGTAAGGAAAAACAATTATAAAAATAACAACCAGAAGCAAAATACAGTCTACAAAAAACACTCTACTATAAGGACTACAGCTAAAGGTTTTTTTTTTTTTTTTTAAGAGAATAGGAAAGCCTCTAACTTAAATGGCTAGCCTATAAGAGAAAGGTAGAAGGAAAAGCCTCTAACTTAAACGGCTAACCTGACAAGAAGAGGTAGGGAGGGAGGGGTGGGGGAGAACTCTCTAAGTTAAATGAGTTCTACAAGAAAAAGGAGGGATACTACAAGCTAACAAGCTAACTATCACAAAACAAGACTATCATTAACAATAAAATACTAGACGGTTTGAAATCTAGTGAAGAAAGTTATACAAAAAACGTTATACGAGCCTGAGCCAGAAAAACGACACCTCGCAGCTGAAGCGGCAAACAAGATCTGGGTAGCTATCGCTAGGCATTATGGGATAAGGGGTAGCCTCGAGCCAGTAAATAGCTCTCGAGCTACTGAAGATGGCCGAGTCGGAGCCGAGGATCGGCTCCAATCCCAACCAGCAAGAACGAAGGCGAGATAGACAACTTAACATTATATGTTGCGAATTACATCCTTCTTCTCCCATCACAGCTCCAACATGTGCTGTCTACTTGAAGAAAAATTCCCTGGAGTCTACTTGGGGTATAAAAATACCTATGTAAACACTTCTAAGCAAAAATCCTAAATCTTCCAGATTTTGTTGCATATTTGGGAGACATACATATATCCTCCCATTGTTTTTTGAGAACTGCTTATCCAATCTCTCTTCCTTATCCTTTCTAACCTCCTCTGATTGATTCTTATAGTTATCATGCAGTAATTTATAAGATCTACTAATTATTCCTTTTTAAATGGCAGCTTCTGTTCCAGATTCTACTAAAAACTCTACTGGTGCTGGTCTTTCATTTAGGACCCCCCTATTTCTTTCACTTTGCATACACTCTGAAATCGATCCTTTATAGGGAAGGCAATCTCTAACCTGAAGTCCAAATAAATTCTTGGTATCTTCCCATTTTATCATCTTTCTCTCTCTAGTTATTTGCTTCCAATACCTTGGCTCCTTTGTCAGTTTTCTCCAATAAATTCCAGCCTCCCTCTTGTCTATTGTCTATATCCATAATTGCAGTCATCTCTATTGGCAGAATCTCCTTTCTCCATTCTCGTTTTGGCTTAGTTCTTAGAATAGTTTCTGCTACTTTACAGATATAATATTCTGTAAGATTATTGTTATCCTCCTTAAAGGCCTTCATCCAAAATCCAAGTCTCTCCTTGTTTCTTGAGCTTCCCTCCTGTTTCATCATCATTTATTTCCACATTGAATTATAGTTTTATGCTTGTACTATGTACAGGAGTCTTTACTGTGTAGCTCTGAAATGTCCATTCAAATCAGGTAATTCCAATCCATCCTGTTCTACTGGAAGAATCAGCCTAGCCCACTTGACTTTTGCCATCTTCCTCTCCCAGATAAAGTCCTTCAGCTCTTTATTAACTGCAATCCACAACCTCTCCTCTGGCTGAAAGAAATATGCCTGAACTGTGTATAAGACGAATGGGACCAAAAACATTTTAAATGCTTGTTTCTTACTATCCATATCCATATACCAAAGCTTCCATTTTCTCAGTTTTTGTATTATGTTTTGTTTAGTCTCCTCCCACATATCCTTAGCTGCCACCCCAAAATCATTTTAATCCACACTCCTAAATATGGAGATTGCTGAACCAATTCATGCATGGGTAAATAATTTACTGCTGGTTTCCTCCCACATCCCAAAGACATGCTGTAGGTGGACTGGACACTCTAAATTTTCCTAGGTGTGAGTATGTGAATGTGTGTGCCTTCTGTGGAGGGCTGGACACTGGGCTGGCAACTCAACATCGTAAAACTCCACTGCCAGTCATGAGAGAATAGGTGATCCGCTGTGGTGACGCCTAACCGGGAAAAGCTGAAAGAAGAACAAGTCTTTGTTTTAGCTTCAATAACTTTGTATCCCAAAAATATCTGAAACCGGCTCAAAATATTCCACAACACTGTAATGTCTCTTTCTGGTTTTGTCAGGTATAAAATGATAACATCTGCAAATACAGCCAGCTTTTCTTGACACCTGTGAGGCTATCCTAACCTCATAATAGGCATTGTTGGACTTAATTAGTCCTCTTAGTTTCCTGTTTAGTTTAATTAGAGAACTTTAATGGATTAAATAACACTTGGCAGGAACCACTCAAGTTAAATCAAAAGTCAGGAAAATATAAAAACACTAGTCTTTATTGTAACAAAATATATAATACTCTTGTGCCTTGGCTTGCACACAGCCTTCAATCAGGTTTCTTATCTTAATGGAGCTGCTCTTCCTGATTTTAGCCAAGACTTTTTTCCTTTTGTTATATACCCTGTTAAGTTTAAGATTCCACCAATGTGGTTTGTTTTTAGATTTTGTTTTGGGCTAACTTTTAGTAGGTACAGCAGGTTCTATACAGCCATTTACATTGTTGTACAGGGTCTCTGTGAACAATTCCACATAGGTCACTATGAGCGCCGGGTTAGGAGGGACTTTGAAATTTGACAAACTATCACTTAAAAGGATGTAGTTTGCTTTGGAATAGTTCCTAAATGCTACAGGGTTTGCTGGGAT